>NW_020173215.1:2491465-2563753 GCF_003031525.2 Neophocaena asiaeorientalis asiaeorientalis | reverse complement strand
CAAGACTTGGAAGAGAGGTCGGGGCACAGCAGGAGACTCCCAGGCAAGAGTCAGCAGACCGATGGCAATCTGAATGGTATCTTCAAACCTACAGGGCTACAGGGAAGGATTTGAAGATAAGGAAGTGGCATGATCAGATAGGTGGTTCAGAGAGCTCACTTCCCAGCAGCGTGCCAGAAGTTTTAAGCAGAGAACAAGAAGCTATTTGCCATGAGATCAGTTGGATGGTACTGCCAGTTTTTCCAGGAGGGAGGAGAGCCCGAATTAAAGCAGGGCAGCAGGGAGGGAGGTGGAGAAAGACAAGAGTTATTTAGGGAACAAACTTGATAGGCCCGAGTCACCACATCTCTAGCATTTTAATCTGAGCTAGATGCAGCTGCTAAGAAAATTTAGGTGGGAGGTAGGTTTGGGAGTGAAAGGTGATAAATGCAGTTTTGGACACAATGAGTTTGATAAAGCTTGTGGAACACAAGGGGAGAGGTCCATTTACAAACCTTGTTTTTGTGCATTTGAGCGTTCTTTTTTTAAAAAAAATTTTATTTTATTTATTTATTTTTGGCTGCGTTGGGTCTCTGTTGCTGTGCGCAGGCTTTCTCTAGTTGCAGCGAGCAGGGGCCACTCTTCGTTGCAGTGAGTGGGCTTCTCATTGTGGTGGCTTCTCTTGTTGCGGAGCACGGGCTCTAGGTGCACGGGCTTCAGTAGTTGTGGCTCGCGGGCTCAGCAGTTGTGGCTCGCAGGCTCTACGGCACAGGCTCAGTAGCTGTGGCGCACGGGCTTTGTTGCTCCACGGCATGTGGGATCTTCCCAGACCAGGGCTCGAACCTGTGTCCCCTGCACTGGCAGGCGGATTCTTAACCACTGCGCCACCAGGGTAGTCCCTGTGCATTTGAGTCATCAATAATATGAGTGGTAGGCATTTATACACTATATTCATTTAAACATAAATATATGATGAATACCTACTACATTCTGAGCTCTGTTCTAGGCTCAGGAGATACAGCAAAAACCAAAACAGATAAGGGCCGTCCTCCAACATGGCCCACATTCTAATGGTGTGAGTGGGACAAGGGTGGAGAGACATAAAATTATCAATTTTATATATATATATATATATGTTGGTTACAATAATATCTGTGAAGAAGGATAAACTAAGAGACTAGAGAGTGACAGTACAGGTAGAGGGTCAGGACCGGTGAGGCAAGATGCCCAGGGTACCAAACGTAAGGAGGCACACATTCTCAGATGCTGACCCTGAACTTGCCTCCTTAAATTGTGTGCCCTGGGCACCTTGCTTGCCTCACCGGTCCTGACCCTGACTGGATACCTGCTATTTTCTATGGATAACAAGGGAAGCTTCATTTGCAAGGTGACACTTGAGTAGAGAACTAAATAAAGAAATAAGCCAGGTATCTGGAGAAAGAACATTCTAAGCAGAGAAAACCACATGTTCAAGGCCCTGAGGCAGGAGGACACAGTGTATTTAAGAAAGGTCTGAGGATATGGGGAGGGGGAAGGGCAAGCTGTGACAAAGCGAGAGAGAGGCATGGACATATATACACTACCAAACGTAAGGTAGATAGCTAGTGGGAAGCAGCCGCATAGCACAGGGAGACACCTCGGTGCTTTGTGACCACCTAGAGGGGTGGGATAGGGAGGGTAGGAGGGAGGGAGACGCAAGAGGGAAGAGATATGGGAACATATGTGTATGTATAACTGATTCACTTTGTTATAAAGCAGAAACTAACACACCATTGTAAAGCAATTATACTCCAATAAAGATGTAAAAAAAAAAAAGAAAGGTCTCCTAGAAATCTCACGAAGGAAAATGTACAGAAGAGATGAGAACCAAAGACAGAACCCTCACGAGAGCACAATAAGGGATGAGCGAAGGGGCAAAGAGCCTGCAAGGAAGCCTAAGAAGGAGAGGCCGGAGAGGCAGGAGAAATGCCAGGAGAGAGTTCTGTCATCAAAGCCAAGGAAGGTGCCTCTCAAAGAGGAAGCAGTCAATACCGTCAACCACTGCAGAGATCAGGTAGGACGCAGCACGAATCGTATATGGCTGGCATCTGGGAATGTGTCCTGCTTTGGGGGAAAACAGCTTATGACTTGGAGAACTTTCCTAAACCAAGTCCACACCCAAATGGAAACAATCCTCTGTCTGGTCTGGAAGGTCACCGTAAGTACTTTCATTTTGGACAAACCCAAGCGATGCAGAAACTAAAAGTAACACTTCAATCTGAACACCTTCAGCCCAGCTGTGGTAGTCTCATAGGAACTGATTCATAACGAAAGCCTCTGAATTCATGGCCACCACTGGCCAAATCCTCTCCCATAAATAGGGTCAGTTGCTGAAGCTGCCTTTCCCTATGGGAATACAGTCTCATTCTCTGATCTTCAACAGAGGCCCAGGTTGGTCCCATACAACACATTGGTCTAAGAAACATTCTAAGAATCCTTCATCCAATTGAATGTGGGTGCCCTCACTTTCATCCCCCTGGGCTAGGTGAGTGGGCATCATTTGTGAACTGTGAGTGAGCATGAAGCCTTAGGTTCAACTTAAATCAAAATCTTTGCCAGATGGGGTACTTTCCTTTTCACTGCATTCCAATGCTTTGGGGAACTTGTGGCTTCACACTTTTATCGCCAAAATTCACTTACCAACCAAAACGAAATTACAAATATCAGAGAGTATGTGGGGTTTCATGGTTTAACTCAGGATCGGAGAGGGAGACCATCACTGTAATGAAGTCCAAAGAAAGGCTCATTATATAAAATCAAAAGAAAGCCAAGAAACTTAATATGCTCAAGCTCACACCTGCCTGTGGAATAATAATAATATCATATTCCATTTTTCACCATTTGGAAGGAAAACCTACAAAATTTTCAAACTCCAAGCAAAGCTCTCTTTTGACTTTTGAACTTCTAAACAAATTTGTTTACTGAGCAATGCTTAAGCATCACTGACCCTCCCCCCCCAGTTTTAACTCCTACATCTTTTTAGAACTTCTTAATTTCTATGTCTTTTGATAACTTGAAACCAGCTTAGGCAGATTTTTCTTCAAAAAATATAAATTATAAGCTACATCTGCTGGCTGACACCTGATTCTGGCTCTTTTCTCCTCTAAAATGGCTGAGTGAAATAGAAATGAAGCAGGAATTCACAGTAAAGTGTCAATTCATGGACTTGGGGCTTTGATACTTGGATAAGAAACAGAAGATCCTTGCACTTGGCCACTTAGAAAGGCTCTTGGTGGTGGCCTAGGTAGTAATTAATTCACAGATCCAGGTGTTGTATGTACACTGTCTATGATCTTAGAGACAGCATGTCAGAACGACTTGAGGGCAAAGAGTCTGCCGTCGTGGCAGGTAAGAGACAGTTGGATTATGAGCATTTCAGAGTCAAACGTTTGATTTGAATTACACACCAAAAAGACATCTGCTTCTTTATATAAATGTATTAAGATGCCCAACATTTAAACACCTCAAGATTAAAATACTTCAACAATCTATTCTCTAATGTGTCAGCTTCATCCTACCTTCAAAACCACAAGACAATAATCTGCTTCCTGTATAATCTGTGCTGAAATGGAAAACTATCTGATTTTTTTTTTTTTTTTTTACCAGTTATCTATTCAAATTTCTTCCTTTAATTGATTTGTATTACCGTGGCTAGAAGAATCCGGCAGGACCATGACTGCCATGTTTTGAACAAAAGCCAGGACAGGAAAAATAGGTCACATGTGTGGACAGTTGGCTGACCTCATTTCCGACTAACTTGGGGTGTGCTCTGATGTTCCCAAATGTGCCCCGAGACCCGATAAAATGCAGTCCTCTATGTCGTCAGGATAATCAGAAAAGCCATCTTGTGACATGTCAGCAAGCTCAAGGGCTCTGTAGGCAGAACCGTCCACGTTTCTAATATACTGCACGCATGTGTGCACATGTCCAAAGCCTGATGTTGAACACACTCTAAATTATAGCTGTGGAAGCGGAACCACATGTGCGGCCCGAGCCACAGCATCCTTCCGGCTCTGGAAACCCAAGTGGGTCACCCTTCACTGTGCTTCATGGCCCAAGAGGTCACGGCAGAGCAGCAGGAGACACTGAGAACAAGACATTCTCCCTCCGCCCCTCGCTGCACGTGAAGCACCCTGAGACCTCTGAATTTGATGCTTAACGGGGAAAAAAGAAAGGGAGGGGGCCTCTGAAAAGAGATCTTGCAAGACTTTTAAACAAACTTCCCTGGGCTGCTCTGTGCCCACCTCAGAAGACACCAGAAAGGTAAGAGGAGTTCTTACTGTAACTATGCCAAACATAGAAAACTCACTTCCAGCTACTACATTAAAAAAAAAAAAAAAAAAATTGGGGCCGCTCGGGCAGGGCTGACCAGACCCATTAGCCGGTTCGGGTCTCTCCTGGACAATGCAACACGGGGGAATAGCAACAGTTAAAAGAGCGGGGCTACCTTAAGTAAATGAAAAAGCGTTATTTCCATATTTTTAAACAAAGGGGTCCTGCACCATCTGTCCCTGTCTGGGTGCCCCCTGCTCCACACTGAGAGGATTTGCAAGGGATTCAAGTGCACCTTCTAGATTAAATAGTCACTCGGCTGCTTAAGCCCGGTTGCCCAGACAATGGCCGCGCGGAGCACCCCTTCCTCCTTCCTTCCTGTCGAGTGTTCTGCCTGACTACACAAACTCAATGAGCGCGGCTCCCCCGCTGCAAGAAGTGGACTTGACCGGAGCTAAAACCAACAAAGGCAGATTCTGGTGGGAGCTGCGGAAGCGCCGGGCACTGAGTCAACAGGCGGGTTTCATTGAAATGCAAATGGCGCGGCCGCGGCCTTGGCGCGCCACCTCCCGCCCCTTAACTTCTCAACCCCCGCGCCGCGCCCGCCTGAATGGGCCCATTGACGCGCCCGCCGTCCCCGCCGCGCGCTGGCCCGGCGGCCCCGGGGCCTCTGCGGCCGCGGGACCGGCCCGGCCACCGAAGCGCTCAGGCCTCGCGAGCTTTTGTCATCGCTTTCATTTCTGCACATCGTCATCACATCCTCCACAGCATCATCGCCCTCCGTCCCGGACCCAACAAGGTGTCCGCAGCCTTGCACGCAGGTTCGCCCGATTACCGACCAAGGAACAGAAAACTTCACGCCGCTGCTGCGTTTCAAGTAAAAAACAAAAGTTCCAAAGTTCCACAAGGGTGGTTACCTCCTCCCCCCCCGCAAGGATTTACTCACTTAACCTTAAGTATGTACTCACTTAAATCCTGTTCTCTTTTATCTAGAAAGAACCAGACTTAATTTTTTTCGGGTGCTAGATATTTTTTGACTTTGAAGGAGGGAGTTCTCACCGATGCTCTGTAAGTGCTGAAATAAAAAAAACAAATCCCATTTGGCATTTGATTACTGCCCGCCCCTCTCTCCCCACGCGCCCCTCCCCCTTGTTTTACATTGACTAGATAATATTATCAACTTGCTGTTTATTTTGTGCTTTCCTCAAGGTTGAAAGTTAACGCACGCTCTGGGTGTTGAGGTTTTTTTCTTCACAGAAATAAAAGGCTAATTCAATTTTTTAAGCAAACTGAGTTACTGGCAATAATCTTAAAATAAAGCCAAACGGTATTTAAAGATCACGTGAAGAAATAAGATGACCTACTGGCTACATATTTGGCTGCTATTTCAGACTGCTAGTGTAAGAAGAACAAACCTGACTCCATATTGGACCTATTCCTTTAGCTCCAACATTGTTCTCTGTCGTCTGTGCTTAGTCATGCAAGCTGTGCGTCTTTGTGAAACAGTGTTGCCTATATCCTGAAATATACTTGATAGCCCGCCCTCAAGGCTCTGACCTTTAAAGATATAACACTTTTCCCTTCATATAAAGGTACCCTTCATGTAAAGATACAAAGTTGCAGAGCGGAAAATAATTGTGCTAGGTTGATAGGAGCATTGTGAGCACACCTACAGGGACAGCTGCAAGAACAAAGGATTCGGCACCAAGACGTTGGGAACAACCAGCCACGCCCCCTCCCCTTTTAGTGTAAAGAAGCCTGACTTTTAACTGGTTAAGGTGCTTCTTTGGGCCATTTTCTCAGTCCGCTGGCTTTCCAGATAAAGTCACTATTCCTTGCCCCGACACCTGGTTTCTTGATTGATCGGCCGGTCGTGTTGCACGCAGTTCACGCTTGGACTTGGTAACGTTAGGAAGTAAGGACTGATATAACAATAACAAATATAATGGAGTAAATATTTATTTTTAAATCCCTCAATTTTTTAAGTTTACCAGAGTGTAATCATATTTGAACATATAATAGATGCATAATTCACTTAAATACACATGATTTTTCCAAAAAGAAACTAAAGGAATATTTACACTCTACTATCTTTGATTTTGCACGAGAATTTTTAAGTTATTAGACTTTAAAAAAAGAAATTTCATAGTTTCTAACAAATTTCATAAAGTTAGAATTTTTTTTTAGAAGGGAGTTTTTTATTTATAAATTTGTTTTATTATTTATTTATTTATGGCTGCATTGGGTCTTCATTGCTGTGTGTGGGCTTTTCTCTAGTTGTGGCGAGGGGGGACTACTCTTGTCGTGGTGCTCAGGCTTCTCATTGCGGTGGCTTCTCTTGTTGCGGAGCATGGCCTCTAGGAGCACGGGCTTCAGTAGTTGTGGCACGTGGGCTTCAGTAGTTGTGGCTCCCGGGCTCTGGAGCGCAGGCTCAGTAGTTGTGGCTCGTGGGCTTGGTTGCTCCATAGCTTGTGGGATCTTCCCGGACCAGGGCTCGAACCCGTGTCCCCTGCATTAGCAGGCGGATTCTTAACCACTGCACCACCAGGGAAGCCCAAAAGTTAGAATTTTTGATGCTGCTAAAGGAACAGTTTTCTTCTGTCCATTGCTTTTTTGTTGTGGTTTTGGTTTGGGTCTTGGTTTTTGGTAGTGCCTCCTTACCCATCTACCCAACACACACACACATACACACAGACACAAACACACTTTTTGGCCTATAAGAGATCAACGTACACCTGAAACTAACACAACATTGTTAATCACCTATGCTCCAATATAAAAATTTTAAAAAAAGGATCAATAATTGTTGGATTGGATTAAACTGAGTTGATTTAAATTGAGTTGAGTTGGACCTACAAGACGTTCAGACTTACGCTAATGGCAGTCGTGTGATGGCATTTTTTCTGTAGTGTGCCTCTGATAGCTGTTTGCCCAGTGTCCATTTTTCCTTAGTATAGAAACAGCACCTGATTTTCAACCAGAGGACTACCCTCTCACATTCACTGTCCAAGTGATGCACATCCATGGCTCCAGGGCCACAGCTAGTCCATAGGATGCCTTTGTGCAAATTCAAGTAATACACCCCTCCCCCCAGGCAGATGAAGCCCATGGGCACCAAAACGCCAGGCTTGCCCAGCAAATAGCTGGGGCTGCACCGCCTGGCCAGCTGGAGGCTTTGTACAGCTCACAGTTATCCTCAGTCCTTCCTGTTCGCAGCGCTACGCTCACTCACACTGGCAAATCAGCCTATTCAACTTCTCAGGCCAGAGTGAAGAGTTTCAGAAACGGGCACTGAACCGCCTTGAGCTCGTGAAAGTTAGCCAGAGAAGTTTAGCTGGAATTATTAGAAATGAGGCATTCTTACTTTCTAGTGGAGTGATTAAATGGTGGCATTTAGACTTGGAGCTGCACTTGACTATCACCATCATCAATGAGGAAGAGTCAGCCAAAGGTGCATGAGATAGAATCAGAGAGATTGTTAATTGTATCATTTGAGCACCCAGATTCAGCCATGTCTGAATCAATCACCTTTTCAGTTACATATAAGAACCAATAAATTCTTTCTTTCGAATCAGCCAGTTTAACGATTCTCTGTCCTTTGCAATCCAAAAGAATCTTAACCAGAACGATTGCCACAGTGGAAAGAGGTAAATCTCACAGTTGATGATATTTATGTAACTGAATTTATCTGGGCTTTCGATATCAGTGCAGTTTCATAACCCTTTCAGTTACAGGTAAATCAGTATAAATCAACCTTATAAATAACCATTGTACTTCCCCCTGTCTTTTCTTCTTCAGTACATAATGCATTAACATAAAATACATGAATGAATTTTTATTTTCTTTGGGGATTTGAACACTTTTCTCTTAGCAGTGCCCACTGTTTAACACAGTTAGAGAACTAAATGGGGGTTTAGGTGGGAAGGTTGGAAACTACCCAAGGGGCTAATCCTCTTAACATGTTTAATTTTGATTAGAAGTAGAAGATATATGACACATTGAAATTAATTTTTAAAAATCTTTTCACTCCTATTGAGAAGTTTAATAAGTTTGCTAACTACATTAATAAATAAAAGAGCAGATCACATAAATTATGAGAACTTAAGAAAACAATAATCACCGGATAACAAAGAGTAAGACTTCACTAAGAAAAAGTTATACCAAGTCAAATGGATTTCTCATTTGATAACCAATTCAGCAATTTGTTCTTTGTTCCCAGAAATATTCAGGTAGATGATAGAAGATGAATCATGTGTCAGGGGACAGTAGAAAGGATTCTGCCTTGCAGTGAAAAATTAGACTGGTTTTGAGGTTCCTTTTAATTTTCATATCCTGATTTTATGATTCTAACTTTCTAGATGTAGCCAATAGGAACTTGACCCCCAAATAATTACCATCTTATCATCAATTTAAGATGTCCCCCTTCCACTTCTCATTCATTCATAATTATCATTACATTACTTTGAATTATATTTATTTGAACCTTAAAAAATTAAATCTTGTTTTCAAAGAAGTAGCAGTATAACCACGTGAATTATTTCCAGTTTTTGCCCAAAGCTAAGTTCCTGTTGCTGTTTTTATTGTAAAATCTAAGAACGGGGCTTCCCTGGTGGCGCAGTGGTTGAGAGTCCGCCTGCCGATGCAGGGGACACAGGTTCGTGCCCCGGTCCGGGAAGATCCCACATGCCACAGAGCAGCTGGACCCGTGAGCCATGGCCGCTGAGCCTGCGCGTCCGGAGCCTGTGCTCCGCAACGGGAGAGGCCACAACAGTGAGAGGCCCGCGTACTGCAAAAAAAAAAAATCTAAGAACAGAGGATTTATATATGAATGAAAATTAAAAGAAACTCATTCATTTTTTTCTAGTTCCCATTCTTTGTTATTCTTGGTTGTACCATTGTCATACCTTAGAAGATTGGGGAAAAATGCCATTAGTTCTTTGTTTTGTAAATATTGACTTCTTTTCCTTCCTTGCTGTAATGCTTGATATATCTGCTTTCTATTTTATGTCTTAATTCTAGTGCCTTGTTGATAGGTCCACTCTTCCTTTAAGATTCCTAATATTTAAGAAGAAATGACCCACAGCTAGTTCAGCCACCTTGACTCTCACCTGCCCTGCCTATGCTGTCTGCTGAGTTTAATCAAATGGAGAAAAGGGTCAGAGGTTTGACAGCTGCTTTAACAAGTATGAACAATAAGTTGAGCACGTAAGCGTTTATATAACATCCTTGTAGCTTGACTTCTTGTCCTATGGAGTCCAGAAGCTGAACTCCACATTTCCCAGACTCCCTTGCAGCTCAGGTGTCCTCACGAGATCTAGCTTCTGCCAAGCAGACATGACCACTCAGAACTCGAGGGTGGAAGTGAACAATGTGAGCGGTGGACATGAAGGGGGAGATCAGATCTTCTGGAAAGCAGAAACATCCAATTCTTCCAGGGCAGCTGTGGTAGAGTTTCTGGAGTACAGTTCCTATGGTTACAGGTTCCAAATGCCAGAAGGTAATACCAGGAGTGTCTTCTTCAAAACATGTCTATGTAGGACTTACGCATCTCTCAAGGCTGCTGTGTTCCTCTCTATGTAGCAATCATCCAAGCCTGGTTCTCTGGCCCTCCTGAAGATTCTTTAAACTACCTAGTATCTTCTTAAACTGACTAGAGTGAATTCTGATGGATAAAGTAATTGGTAACAGAGGTGGCTTTTCAGGCGAGGGGAGTAGAAATCTGAGATCGGTTGTCTGACTTGGTTGGATTTGAAGACACGGGATCTGATTATGATCAGAGGATGGGGCTCAGTAGTGAAAGTTGCCTAAACATTTACATGTAGTCACCGGGTACACTAGAATGCTGCTAGAATAGAACAGAATAGAGGGACATAAGAAATATAAAGCCCCGGACTTCCCCGGCGATCCAGTGGTTAAGACTCCATGCTTCCGCTGCAGGGGGCACGGGTTCGATCCTTAGGGGAACTAAGATTCCACATGCCACACTGCCTGGCCAAAAAAAAAATAAAAAAAATAAAGTCTATGTGGTGGATTGACTAATTCTAATTGTACTGGAGTGCTTAAAGAAAGAAAAAGATAGCATCAAGGTTTTAAGTTCTTGGCTGCAGGCATGGTCAGAGACCAAGAAGTTACTATAATTGCCCTGAAGACATTTGATCTCTTGACAGCCACATTTTTTTTGTGCCACATAACCAAAAATGAGAGGTAGAGTCTGATCTTATGAGTCTCTGAATTATGACATAAATGAAGTTACATTCATATTAGTTCCCTGATGTGAAATTTTCGATTGCTTGGTACCCTGCCGCCTCCACCCGTAACTGGAAAGGGGATATTTGGGAGGATTTCACTACCATGAGTATCTCAATTGCCAAGTCCCACTGAGCTACCCCAGCATCAGCCTGGGCTCTCCTATATGTTGCAGTTGTGACTATCTTTCTTTAAGAGTCTGTAATAATCTCACCACAGGTAAATAACTTGCAGTAGATGCTAATTCTCCTTATCCTGTTCCCTTTCCACCATTCATTGCCTCCAGACAAGGAACTACAGTCATATTCCAGCATTCCTGAGTTTATGAAGCTTAAGAAGAAAAGACAAACACGATTGTAATAGTTTCCTAATTTAGATCGTCAAGAACATAGAGAGTATATGGGGGAATGGCATCTAAGCTTTCTAGATCAGAGAGGGAGGAAAATAATTACAGGTCAGGTTGAATTAATCAACATGGCTACACTTACCAGTGATTTTGGCTTAACAAGGTGGCGGCCTTGTTTGTTCACTTGCTTTTCTGAAACCTGGACTCAGAGGTGGTGTACAGGAAATGAGGTTGAGATGCCGGAAATGTCTTGATACAGTGTTCAGGAAGGAACCTAAAGACTTAAGGAAGTAGGTAGGTTGAGATGAATTTTCATGTGCAATATGCTTGCCCACTCCCTAACTATACCCACCAAGAGGTCCCAGAGAATACTCACTGAACCTTGACATGAAGCAAATGCATTGGCAAGGGACAATTGTCAACAGGTTTTTAAAGTGCAGTGGTAGTTGTTCTCTACAGGTGAGAAGTGAAGGTGGGAGGAAACCCTATTGAAAGCGGCTTTCTTGTTTAAATGAGGATGATTAAATCCTGGGATGGCAGAGACCAAGTAGCGACATTTAACTGCCAGCGGTGGGGTGGATGTGGTTCCCAAAACAGGCATCAGAATCAAAGTAAGAATCAGAATTGTCTGAACAGTAGGAATCTTTGAAGGTAGCTAATTTGAACACTGAGCTTTTAAGATCACAATAGATTGTCCACTTGCTGTTTTCCCCCACATAGTTGTAACAGTTACTCCAGGCAACTGGATGGATCCCCTACATTGGAATTCTGAGCAGGGCTATCCTAGAAAAGGAAAGGATAAGTGGAAGTTCTGGAACCTCTCCCTCACTTTCCAAAATGTAAACCAAAATGAATACTGTTACCACTTAGAGGATCATAGAGAATAGTACCATCATTAAAGAAACGAAATATAAGGTATAGTTATTCCCATGGTAACCTCCTTTACCTTATTTGTTTGACTTAGTCTCTGGAAAATATATTTGTTTTTGAGAATAACAGTAGACTACTAAGCTTTCTCAGTTGATGGCTCCATAACAGGTATGTTTCATGTGTGAACTCATCATGGGAGCAAATCAACATCTGGAATGTACCTACTTATCCTGAAAAAGCTCCCCCTGCCCTTTATGTCTACAGAAAGTTTGCTATCACCTGGAAGGTTCAGCATTATACTTTCACCAACTTCCTTCAAGGCTATGTCAACTCCCTGGTCCCCTGACATAATTTAGTCTGCTGAGACCTTGATCATCACCATCCCACAGGACATCTCTCTGGACTTCTACATTGATGATAATGGTCTAATAGGACTAATGAATTGGAAGTGACAGGTACTCTAGATGTCTTGGAAAGATGTGGACATGCCATAGGGTGGGAGCTAAAACCCAAGTACATTCAGAGATCTATTCTTTATGAGGTTTCTGGGGTTCCAGTGGTCCAAGAAAGTCAGTATCTTCATTCCAAAGCAAGAAATAATTCGCTAAACATTTTGTTCACTACCACAGTGCTTGGTAGGTCTCTCGGGATTCAGGTGCTCCATTCTAGCCCATTAACAAAATAGCCCCTACAGCTTGTAGTGAGGGTCCAGAGAAACAGAAGATCCGGCAGCTCTTCCAGGCTAAAAGGCAATAAATCCTATTATCTCTTATGACCTTGTGGATCAGGACGGTATATGGAGACTGTGGCTATAGGATAATTATAATTTTTAAAAAAGCTCCAAGGATTTTGGAGCAAATAGATATTTTCCTTTTGAGACAAACAGATGCTTCACACTCCCTAGGTATTACTCCTGTCTCCCATTTATCCTTTCACCAACATACATCCATAACCAGGTGACTGAGGATAAAATATTCAGCCTTGTTCAGAGAAGGTTCTATAAGTATGCTCACTCAAGCTGTAAATGTTCTACTGCAGTCTCACCCAAGACTGACTCAAAAATACAGAGGATGGAAAATGCTTACAAGTGGGTAGAACTTTGAGCAGTACATCCTATTGTGCACTTTGACTCTTAGGAGAAATAAGTGGAGGTAGAAATCTCTTCAAATGATGGACATAGCTAATAGTTTGGTCAGATGTATGGGAAAAACAAGTTTGGAAGATTGGTAACAAGGGGACTTGGGAAAGAGTCAGATAGATAGACCATTTGGAATATATACTAAGAGAATGGAGATAATTGCGTTCAATGTCAATATTCACAATGGATTCTTCTACAAAGGAAGCATTCAATAATCAGGTCATTAAGATGACCTATTTTGTAGATATTTGTCAGTTCTCCTCACTCAGCCATGCTTAGTTGGTTTATGAAATAGGAGATTGTATGTATGGGGTTATATACGGGTACGACATGGTTTGTCCTCCGCCAAGCCTAAACTATCTCCTGCTATTACTAAGTTTCCAATCTCCAACCAACAGAAACCAACGCTGAGTCCCTAATAGGACCACCTTAACGTAAGGAACTAGCCAGCCACCTGGCAAGGCCAGTTACACTGAATCCCTTACATCATGAAGTGCATAGTTATTGCCCTCACAGATGTTTATTTTGGATATTGATTTGGCCACCCTGCCTGCAGTTGCTTCTTTGTGTGATCATTTACACCTGTTAAGTGAATGCTTTATTCACCAACATGGTATCCCACATACATCGTTGCTTCTGACCAAGGAGGTAAAGTTATTGAAAAAAGAAAAAAAAGTAAGACAATGGTCACATGCCAATAGGATTCACTGTTCTCACTATCTACTCCACCCCCAAATAGTTGGCCAGATAAAAATAATTGTGGGGCTTCCCTGGGGGCGCAGTGGTTAAGAATCCGCCTGCCAATGCAGGGGACACTGGTACGAGCCCTGGTCCGGGAAGATCCCACATGCCGCAGAGCAGCGAAACCCGTACGCCACAACTACTGAGCCTGCGCTCTAGAGCCCGCGAGCCACAGCTACTGAGCCCGCATGCCACAGCTACTGAAGCCCACACGCCTAGAGCCCACGCTCTGCAACAAGATAAGCCACCGCAATAAGAAGCCCACGCACCACAACAAAGAGTAGCCCCCGCTTACCGCAACTGGAGAAAGCCCGTGCACAGCAACGAAGACCCAATGCAGCCAAAACTAAATAAATTTACTTTTAAAAATAATGATAATTGTGGTATGGCTTATTAAAGACTCAGTCACAGTACTGTCTGGGAGATGCTTTGTGCACTTGGGGAGCTGCCATACAAGCAGTGGTATACTCTTTCAACTAGTAGAGGTACTGTTCCTTCAGTAGCCAGGACACATGGCTCCAGTAAAAATGGAATGGAAAATGGGGTGGTCTCCCTCTGTTACAGCTAATGACTCATTTGCAAGATGTTTTTATTTCCAGTCTCCTTGACTTTATTTTTGTTGTATTAAAGGTTTTATTAACCAAAGATAGAATGTTTTATTTTCTAGGAGGATATAACGATATTCCAGTCAAACTGGAAGTTGAGACTGCTACCTGGCCATTTGGAGTTCCTGAACCTCTGAATTAACAGACAGAATTCGGGTGTCATGTTGGTTGGAGTGACTGTTCCATAATCCAAAGGGGGAAAAAGATAGCTGCTACACAATGGGCATAGAGAGGGGTACATTTGAATCCAGGATATCCTCTAAGGTTCATGTTAGTTATGTGGTAAAAGTTAATGGAAGATGTGAAAAAGATGCTCAACATCCTTAGTTATTAGGGAAATACAAATCAAAAGTATAATGATTACCACTTTACATCTATTAGGATGGTTATAATTTTTAAAATGGAAAATATCAAGTATTGGCAGGGATATGGAGAAATTGGAACACTCATGCATTGCTGGTAGGAATGTAAAATGGTGCAGCCACTGTGGAAAACAGTTTGATAGCTCCTCGAAAAGTTGAACATAGAACTACCATATGATCTAGCAGTTCCACTCTTAGGTATATACCCAAAAGAGCTGAGAGCAGGGAATCAGTTACTGGTACACCATGTTCATAACAACATTCACAACAGCCAAAAGGTGAAAACAGCCCATGTCCATCAACATATGAATGGATAAATAAAATGGATACATACATACAATGGAATACTATTCAGCCAGAAAAAGGAATGAAATTCGGATACTTGTTACGACATAGATGAACCATGAAAACATTATGCTAAGTGAAATAAGTCAGACACAGAAGAACAAATATTGTATGATTCCACTCATATGTGAAGAATCTAGAATATGCAAATTCAAAAGACAGAGGTTAGCTGATTCACTTTGTTATAAAGCAGAAACTAACACACTATTGTAAAGCAATTATACCCCAATAAAGATATTAAAAAAAAAAAAAAAAAAAAAAGACAGAGGTCACTAAGGGCAATTGTTGGAGGGTGGAATGGGGAGTTATTGCTTAATAGGTACAGAGTTTCTATTTGAGATGATGAAAAAGTTCTGGAAATAAACAGTGGTGATGGTTATACAACATTATGAATATATTTAATGCCACTGAATTATATACTTACAAATAGTTAAAATGGTAAATTTGATTTGATGTATAATTTACCACAATTAAAAAGAAAGAAATATCCCTCAAAGACTACAGCAGCCCCATATAAGCAGTATCACCAAGACCTCAGACTTCTCAGACATGAAAAATATGGTTGGAGCACCAGAGAAAGGACTCCAACCAGATGAGATGCTAGATGAAAGCATAGAAAAATGGAATGATTAGTAGGGGAAAGAAAGTATAAAAGTTGGTAACAAACTTAGGACCAAAGAAAAATAAGAGGATGGTTTCACTTCATTATTTTCTTCCTAATTTTTTTATCCATCTCCCTTTCCCCATTTTCTTAGATAATTTTATAATTTATCTCCTATGCTATAGGAAGCAAATGGGATTGTGACTGAATTAAAGTAGAAATGAACGTCACTCAGGGTAGGTGTGGTGATTGGCTTTTTTCCTCCCCCCTTCTGTGGAGAGGGTGAGGGTGCATTCGTAAGAGAAATCATCGCATTCCGTCAGTCAGGGGCACGTTGCTCTTGCTGTTATCATTTGGATGTTTACGTATGGGAGGAGAAATAGGTGTTTAATAATATAGGGATAGACTATGGCAGATACTGTAAATTGTCTCACCCAACTGAAACCCATTCAAACCCTTTTCTAGGATGGAAGGCTAAATACTAAATTTACAAGACTCTCTTTAACTACAGTTTCTCCAAGCAGTCACCCCAACCTGAGATTTGGGTGGTGGCCATACACACAGATATCAGATCTTCTGGCAAGGACAGTGGCAGATCTGGTTCTTCTAGGCAGCAGCTAGCATCTACTCCTGCTTCAAGTTTCCCCGAGAAGCTGACTCTGAAATGGAGGTTAGCACATAGAGAGTTACAGGGAGTGCTCTCAGGATCAACATCTGTGGAGGGAAAGAAGGAAACAGGACTAGGCAGAGGACAAAGTAGGGCTTCCATTCAGTGTCATCTAAGGCCTCAGCTGACTCTACGGGGAAGCTTTGAAACTAGGGTGGCTCTCCAGAATTGTCCTGAGTTGATGCAAGGGAGCCAGGCGTCTTCAGTCAGGGCAAGGGCTCTCCTCAGTCAAGGGCCATTCCCACCACAGCTTCCACCAATGTTACAGGGTCTTCTGGAGCATGTGATCCAAATGGCAAGGCCACTCGTTCTGCAGCCTGGACCTACTGCAGATCCCACTCAAAGCTGGAGGTATTTAGGGGTCACCTAATATACAGACAGGAGCAGCATCGCCAGGCGTGAAATATGATCCCTCCAAACCCAGTCAGGACGACTTGGTATTAGGCTTCCTTCTTTGTGATGGGAGCTGTGAGATGCAATAATTTGTCCTTTGTTTTGAATTTGGTACAACTATTAAGCTGTTTCAGCACGCACCAGACCACTGGACTCCTAAAAATGTCACTGACAAGGCCAGCCCCTGAATCACTGTAGTGTTTATCTCCCATCGTTTGAAGGAAATTTTTCTCATCACGATTTTCAACATACTTGCCACTTATCGACCATCAAGTCCAATTAGCCGATGTCAGCAGTGGAGTGAATTAGGGTGATGTTCTGAAGGATGTCTAGATGGTTCAAGCCTCTTTGAGTTGTATTATAACAGAGGGTGAGAGGTCAACACAGCCTTAGGGCCCCACTGTACTATACTGTTCATTCAAAGTGTGAACTGTTTCTAATTCTTCTTTCTGATAAGGAAGGAAAAGAACACATTTACCAAATCAATGGCCACGTACCACATATTTGAGGGAGTGTTAATTTGCTCTAGCAAAGGTACCACATCTGACACAGCAGCTGCAATTTGGGCTACTACATGGTTTGGTTTGTGGACATCAACTGTTATCCTGCAGGATCCATCTAGTTATCGTAAGGGCCAGACCGGGGAAATGAATGGAGGTAGAATGAAGACCACCCGCCTGCATCCATTACGTTTTCATGGTCAGATCAATTTCTGCCATTTTTCCTGGGATGCTATATTGTGGCTGAGGCGGAAAAGGTGGCAAGTTCAGAGCCTGCCACTTGTCCTTCTGCACTATAATAGATTTTACCCCATAGACCAAGGAACTACCAAGCATGGCCATGCACATCACACATTTGGGGACCAGTAAAATGATCATTAGTTGGTCCATGGAACCACTGGACTCACTGCGGGTCAGATTTGAGCCAGCACCTATATTACCTGATTACTATGTGCCCCTGTTCTCACAGGAGAGTCGTGATGGCTTCAGATCCCTAGATATCAAGGTCAACGTGGATCCTGTATAAAACAGCCCTCGGGAGGTTGTGGCATTCCCTTGCCTCAGTGTATGGTTTCCTAAGTAGTACGTGACTGTTGGGGAAGAATGAGGAGGAGTCACTCTACGTGGTCTTGCCATCTTGTTGCAGGGTGCTTCCTCCTGGGGACCCGTCCTCCCATAGAGTCAGTGGGTTAGAAGTCAAAAAACTGGCTCGGGTCTGGAAACTGGCAAAGGGATTGTAATTTTTATGGGAGTGGTTCCCCTCAGCCTCATAATTATTCACCTTTAATTTCTTTTCTGTAAATTAAGCATACCTTTGTTGACTTTCCATTGATCTTGGCCCTGGAATGCCCTGTTGTATTAACCATCTCCATTGCTCTTTGTGGGGTCAGGCCCTTGGACGCCACCCTGATCTTGCCACTCTTCTATACTTGCAACCACCCTGCTTTTGATTTGTTCAGCATCACCCCTTAAACTCTATGATTTTAGATCTTGTCATCTTCATTGCTCTCAGAGAATCCAGTTCTGTGAAGCCATCTCCTCTCATTAAGCCTCCCCTTTAGAAGAGAGACATCACTAAGTTTCCCAGTGATGCTACTGCCTGCTTACCAGTGTATACCGAATTGCTTTGGTAACGTAAGGTCCTACAAGCTCTCCCGTGGAAATAGTTGTGATGTTCAGTTTTATGTGTCAACCTGGCTAGGCTACAGTCCCCATTTATTCAGTCAGACACTAATCTTAGGGGTTGTGTGATCATTGAATGGGAGAAGGGAGCCACAGGCTAGAACATGGCCAGGAGGCTAGTACTCTGGAATTAAACAGCATCCTCACGTTTGGAAGTACTGGAAGAAGGGTCCAGCTATTGATACACGGTGATTGACCAATTGGGATACTGCAATGGGCCATCCAGACACATCATTGTTCTTGGGCTGACAATGTGAATAAGGGTCTCTGCCTCCAGGCAGAAACAGTCAGCGTGGGAGTTTGGATTAAAGGAGAAAAAAAAGATAATAAAACTAGCTGGAAAATCTGGGTGGACTAAAAACTCCACTAACCAGCAGATAACCTGTTTAGCTCAACTGGGGGTGAAGGTCTATCCCATATATTAATAACCAATAGCCTACATCACACATAACTAGAAATTGGGGTTTGTATACTTCCAATATAGTCTCAGAACCCCAAACCGTAAAATTAACATACAAATTGCCCCCAAGCCTTTAAATCCCTGGAATCTCTGGCAGGGGAAATATAAACTCTATGGAGAAATACACCCTCAACTCAAGATGCATAAAATTCACATAGATAGAGCCCTGCTGAAAATGATTTCACACAATTCACAATCACAAAATATTTAAGGAATCTATCACCTTTGGGAGTCAGCAAACACAACAAGCAACAGAATTAAACAGCAAAATTAAAATAATGGAAAACTCTAAGACACTATTAAATAAACAGATTTAAATTGATTACAGACATAAACAATTTAAAACATTCAGATAACAAGACTCTATAAAAAACTACTCAGAATTCAACGGAGAGAAAAAGATTTTAAAATATGAGAGTTTAAGAGGACACAGAATATAGAATGCAAAAATTCATCCTAGGATTTCCAGAAATATAAGAGAGAATGAGGGAGAGGTAAAATTTGAAGACATAGTGGCTAAGGCTTTTCCAGAATGGATAAATGTTATAAATTCTCACATTCAGAAAGCATGGTGAGTGTTGAACTGAGTAAATAAATATAAATTAAATCTAGATAAAGGGAAATCGTAAAAGCAAGCAGATATTAAAAACCTGATGGGGGGGTCTTCCCTCGTGGCGCAGTGGTTGAGAGTCCGCCTGCCGATGCAGGGGACACGGGTTCGTGCCCCGGTCGGGGAAGATCCTACATGCCGCGGAGCGGCTGGGCCCGTGAGCCATGGCCGCTGAGCCTGTGCGTCCGGAGCCTGTGCTCCGCAGCGGGAGAGGCCACAACAGTGAGAGGCCTGCGTAAAAAACAAAACAAAACAAAAAACCTGATAGGGGAATGATAAATAGACTTTTATCAGACTTCTTAACAGAAGAAATGAACTGATAATGGAATATAATTTCAACATGCTGAGAAAAAATACCAGATAATTCAGGATTCTATTCCCAACCAAATTTTTATTCAATAGTAAGGATGAAATAGACATTACCAGACACACAAAGAATCAAAGCCTTTACTATTAGCAGTCTCATTGAAAAACTTCTAAAATGTGTACTTCAGAAAGAAGTGATTGAACTCAGAAGGAAAAAATAAGATGCAAGAGATAGTTTTATGCCAGGAAATGGTAAACATGTGTGTAGATCTTAAAAATACTTTGTAGATTAAGACTAAAAATCAAGATGGAACTAAAAGGCTACATGATGATAACTTTAAGCAAAAGTAGGCTTTTCAAGGATTTTATATACATACACACACATGCATTTGTATGCCTACACGCACACACATGCACACACACAAGTATATATATGCATATACAGTATGTATGTATATAGAAGGCATCACTTCCAAACCAGAATTGGTGGAGAATTGGGGGAAAAGTTCAGTCAAGTGAAAAAGGCAGGAAAGGAGAGGGGGTGGGAGGAAAGGAAGAAAAGGAAAGAAAAATGGTAAATAAAAGGCATAAAATAATATGTAGAAATAAATGCAAATATGCCAACAAACAGATTGAATGTATACAGTTTAACCTGTTAAAAGACTGTGATTGTCAAATTAGACAAAAAGACCAAATCCAATTATATGCTGATTCCAACAGACATAATTTAAAGACATGAATATTTAAACTAATATGATGAAAAAGATATACCAAGTAAATATTAATCCAAAGAAGGTTGTTGTAGCTAGGTTAATAGCAAACAAAATAGGCTTTAAGAAAAAAGGAATTTTTAGAGATAGATACTATATAATGGTTAAGTGAAATTTTTGCCTACAAAATATAATAATTTTAAGTTTGTATGTACTTTACAGCCACAAAATGTGTAAAACAAAATTTACAGTATTACAAAGAGAAATTGACAAAACCACCCTACATTCATACCTCTCTTAAACTGGTGGATGAAGGATACACAGATCAGTCAGGATGGGAACAGAGATCACTGCACGTGGGCTGGAGGGATATTTTTAAGGAGAAATGTTCTAAAACTACTATCATGATATTTGCATGATTTCATAAATTTACTAAAAATCATCACACTGTACAATTTTAAATGGATGGATTTTATGGTATATAAATTATACCTCAAAAAAGCTATTAAAAACAAATCTATAAGGATATCAAAATTTTTATGAACATCTAGTGCACCACATCTGCCAATTGAAAAACAAAAATTTTACTCAAGCACAAATGGAATATTTAGAACATATGACTTCACATGGAACAACAAAGTAAGTCTTAACTAATAAGAAAGATTTGGTATCTGGTAGACCATATTTCCTGAAGACATATAAAATTAGAGGAATAAAAAAGTGATTTTTAAAATTCATGGTTGAAATAGTTCTAAATCATGGGCTTAAGAAGAAATCACAATGCAAACTAGAAAATTACAGTTGACCTTTGAACAATGTGGAGGTTCAGGGTACTAACCCTTACTCAGTCGAAAGTCCAGGTATAACTTTTGACTCCCCAAATCTTAAATACTAATACCCTTCTGTTGACCAGAAGCCTTACCAATAACATAAGTAGTCGATTAACACATAATTTGTATGTTATATGTATCATACACTGTATTCTTACAATAAGGTAAGCTAGAGAAAAAAAATGTTATTAAGAAACTCATAAAGAAAAGAAAATACATTTACAGTACTGTACTGTATTTATCGATACGGTTAAGTTCACTTTGTTTGCAAGATGAGTTGTCTGCCAGTACCTACATCAGTATTGTCTTATATGATACAAAACACTGCAGATGTTATACATATTACTAACACTAGACATCAAAAATGAAAAGATAATGTGAAAAAAGTTCATATTTATTTACAGGTATAATGATTCATGAGTTGATAATGAAGAAGCAGCAATATGACTGCCTAATGTAATCAATACGGTTGCTTCATGGTAGCCTAGCCTATACACTAATGAACAAATCATTATAAAAGTTTTATGCCATACAGTATAGCAGTCATATTCATAATACAGTATTGGAAACATTGTTACATGTTTTTTAAAACCACTTACCTGTGATGATAGGCTGATAATGCAGTTTCTCCAGTTAAGAGAGAGAGAGAGAGACAGAGAGGGAGGGAGGGAGGGAGGGAGAGGCATACCGCATGGTGATGTAACTCTTTGAAAGCAAAGTTGTAAAATAAGAAAACTAACACATTATTAATTTTATATTAAATACCACTCACGCATGCCTATGTGAGGATAGACCAGTATCTACATATATCTTATGCATTCATGACATACCTTTTTCTTAATTTGTTTTTTGATATTTCTAGGCTACACAGCTCATCTTCAAGTTTTTTCAAATTGTCACAAATCTCAAAAAATTTTTTCAATATATTTCTTGAAAAAAATTCACGTATAAGTGGACTCGCACAGTTTAAACCCATGTTGTTCAAAGGTCAATTGTACTTAGAACTGAAGAAAAAGTACTGTCATTTATATCGAAACATGCAGGGTAATCTAAGGTAGATACTTAAAAGGACATGTAGGACTTAACTGTTGATATTAGAAATACATTAAAAGGGGACATTACAGTTACAGTAGAGATTTTTAATCTGAAGAGACAAATATGAAAAATTAAATTTGAAAACTTAGACACAAGCATGGACTAGAAATGTCCCTACCACAGCCAGAAGGGAAAAAATAGTCATGGTTTGCAGACGATATGACTATATAGAAAATTTAAGAGAATGTATACCCTATTAAACTGATATAGAATATACTATCAGAACTAATATGATGGCAACGTTACCTGTAACAATGTATAAAAATCAATTTCATTCCTATACACCAACAATAAATAGTAAAAAATGTAATTTTTTGAAACACGATTTAAGAGACTTTGTAATAAACGTTACAAAAGATGAGCAAGACCTACATGCAAAAGTTTGAAAACTTTATTGAAAGACATAAGATGATTTTGAAAATATATCTGTATTTATATATATATATCTAATATACCTAAAATTTTATATTTATATATATATAATGTTAATAGACATGAATACCCAACCAACATCAGGAATATATTTATTTTCCCCAGATTAATCTTTAAATACTATGCAATGCAAATTTAAAAATCACAATAGATTGTTCTCTTTTTTTATGCATTTAACTTGTTCAGCTGACCTGAAAATCCATATGAAAGAGGAAGATCCAAGAGAAACATTTTTTGACTAGAGAACAAGAAATATCAAGATTACATCTGGTTGCAAAGTAATAAAAATCATCTACAGTGGCTTAAATTAACTGGGTATTATTAGCATCACATGACAAAACTATATCTACCTATAAAGAGAATCTGGATCTCTCTGCAAGTTATTTCTTAATCTAAATTAATAAACTGACATTGTGATTATACATCAGTCTCTATGAGCTTGACAGATGAGTCAGCTTCTGTAGAAAGAACACATTTTCAGCAGAGTGATAAAGTCAAGTTTCTGATCCTACAAGTTCACATCGTTACGCATTTATGAAAGTAAATCCCACCTTGGGAGGCTACTTGACAGACAACCATCTGACCTTCCTCAGGTAACAGCTCTTCTACTTCACCGCATTTGAAGTCTTCTGATGTAGATTTCACAACAGCATATGGCACTCAATAAACATTATTTATTTATTTTAATTAATTACTTAATCAGTTTTCTTTTTGGCTGCATTGGGTCTTCGTGGCTGCACGCAGGCTTTCTCTCGTTGTGGCGAGCGGGGGCTACTCTTTGTTGCGGTGCGCGGGCTTCTCACTGCGGTGGCTTCTCTTGTTGTGGAGCACAGGCTCTAGGTGTACAGGCTTCAGTAGTTGTGGCTCATGGGCTTTAGAGCGCAGGCTCAGTAGTTGTGGTGCACGGGCTTAGTTGCTCTGTGGCATGTGGGATCTTCCTGGACCAGGGCTCAAACCCGTGTCCCCTGCATTGGCAGGTGGATTCCTAACCACTGCGCCACCAGGGAAGTCCCTCAATAAACATTTTGATTGATAGGTTGTCACAGCAAATAAAATAAAAACACAGCAATTCATAATTTTCAAATATTGAAATCCCCTAGAAATGTTTCTTTACCATAGTACTTCCATCATATACTTAGTAGAGACAAATTAAGTGAAGCCAAATTGATAGGTTAAATGGTTCAACATGCTTGAAAGAGACATGCAGACCCTGACACAAGGGCCTACTCGGGTAACACTGCTCTTGGGTCTAAGCTGGTCTTTTCTGTAATAATTATCAGCCCATCTTAACATGACACTGAGAGGTAATTAAATGCACTTTGGTCTGAATTGAGGAGAAGGATGTGGGAGAGGGAATAAGTTTTTTTTTTTTCTTTCACAGTCAAAAAATCAAAGAAAACTATGGTTTAATGCTCCGGGACACTACCCTGGTGGGATGGGGGGAGTTCGTGTGGCTTTCCATCCGGAGCATCTTTCTCTTTGTGTTGCTGTCACAGACTTTCTTCCTTAAAGACACTACATAAATCACTACTGGAGAAATAATTTATAGTGGCAGAGGAGGAAGGGGGGTGTGGAGAACACTCCACAGATCACAATGAGAAATCTTAAATTTTTAGCAGACCTTATGAAGACGGAAGCAGGAGGCAGCTGGGTAGAAATATGAAACATATTGTCCCAAACAGATTTCCCATCTTCATGCTGTGGCTGAGATCCATCTGTTTATCATTGGATACAACACAGGCTGGGGCAAAATGTGCCATTAATAGTTTTGGGGAGATTGGGAAGCAGAAGAGGAAATGGTGAGCCACAGAAAGGTCCCCAGAATTAGCTGCCTTCTAACTAGCCACATTTAACAATCTGTTTACAAACAGCAGCAAAATTTGCAACTTACTCTTCCCAATCAATCTTGGGTACCAAGACTTTCTTTCTTACCAGGGAGAATCAAACACAGGGAGAAGAGATGATTTGGGATATGTTTCTGTGGAGAGATAGCCAAAGAGATGAGAAACTTAACTTGGCATATTTCTCCTTCTGATTGCCTTTATTTTGATAAAATAGAGTAAGAGATTATAAATCTCATTTACATTTTCAAACAAGAGGTGAGAAGAAATAATTAGCATAATTCACTAGATAATCTGCTTTTCAGGAAGATGTGGGCTTTTGACATTATCCCCCAAAGGTAACCTTGAACAAACCTACGTCTATGCTATTTATAAGTTTCGCCCCATGGGTCATTCTGAGAGGTATACAATTAGTCCACTAACGTGTCAGTTGCTGCGTGGGATATAGATGTTTAATCGGAATAATTCAAACAAAAATATTTATTCTCCTGAATTTGTGACAGGCTTTAATTTCTCACTTGCATCTTTTAGGATGCCAGTGTAATGGAATACTAGTCTAATATATTAATCAACGTGGTTTATCTTCTGATAGTGTCTGTTACCTTTGACTCTGCCCCCTTCAGGCAGTTAGACTGGAGGAGTTCATCCCCTCAAAGGAAGATTGTTTTATCAGAACTCTGAGAACCAGAGTGTTAAGGCTTAGATCCCAGGTAATTGACAAAAGAATCAGAGGGATATGTGACCAATCCCTACCATGAACCCTTGTCTTCATAAGTATGTGAATCACACACAAAACTAAAACATTTCACCCATCTGATTTGCCCGGAACCTCCTGACTCTGTATGCAATTCTGAACTGTGTCCCACCTTTGTCTAACTAACATTACTTGGTGTCTACTGTCCTATGCAAGACCTGTAAAGAGTAAAATTATAAGTAGGCTAGCTTTCCTGTTCTCCAAGGGCTTAAAACCTCACAGAGGAAGTAAGAAATATATCCAGATAAGCCTAATACAATACATGTGAAAGTGCACCACTCAATCTAAAATGCCACCTCCCACAGCACCTATGTCCTTCACACCATCAAAACCTATTACTATTTTTTTGCGGCGGTTACTTGCATGTTAATGGTCTTCCCAACTAGAATAAGCAGGGATTAAGTCTGTCTCTATACGGTAAGTATTCCAAGCATACAACACATAGCCTGACTATTCAAAGCGCATTTTGTTGAATGAACGAAGGAAGGAAGGAATGAACTCATGCCAGGGTGTATTTTTGTTCTGTGATTATATCAAATTTTATTTTTCTGCAAGAGTTTAGAGAAGTAGGCACCACCACCAACCGCTTCTAAGCCTAGGAACTGCCCCGGAATCTTCCTGCAGTTTTGGAGAGGGCTTGGAATAGATGTGCAAGGGGACGCCAGCTCTCTGATTCTCTGGAGGCATTTGCACACAAATGCACAGGCAAGCCTTTGAGAGCCACCCACTTGGCCCAACAGACTGACACAGTGAGTGTCTCAGAAATTCCCAGGAAGTACGGCAGCTTGCAGACAAGTTTTTGAAAACTGCTCCAGTGGGCTTCAGTGTCAACTCCTCTGACCTTCGAGGGCAGCTTGACAAGCTCCACACTGGTGCACCCCACCTCACCATCCCCACCCCCAGCTCTTGCAAAAGTTGTGTAAGTTCCTAATTCTCAATTAACCTCTTTATATCTAGGACACAAAGGGGCGTTCCTGTTTTCCTGGCCAAACCCTGACTTGTCCACTCAATTAGGGAGTGTGAGTTTACCCTGCCCCTACATACACGAACAGTGTCTATTTCTGGAACATTCCATCTTAGTGATTCCAGATTAACTTTCCTATTGCACAAAAAGAAACCAGTCACATAGAGAAAACACTTTATTTTCACATAAGACAACTGATTTTCAGTCAGTTGGTCTTTAAGATACCAAGCTCGTTCCGCTTATTAAGCTTTCGATGTTTCTGAATAATAATGCATTTTAATTCATGATGATAGTTTAGTTGGGCATCACCAATAACTTAAAATGAATCTATACCTCTTAGCAGGTATCTTTTTATTCCCATTTATAGGAAACGCTGAGACATGTAAGAGCCAGTAGTAGCTCTGATATATCACATTCTTTAGAAGTAATATTAAAATACCAATATAATTTGAAATAGAAGCCTTCAAACAATGGTAATTTTTATATGAATGTTATAAACTTGAACTTGAAACTTAACTTTAAACTTAAGAATATGAGCCACACATATTCAAGCGATTTTTTTTGGTGGGAGTGGGGAGGCGCCATGCAGGCATGTGAGATCTTAGTTCCCTGACCAGGGATCGAACCCCGTGTCCTCTGCAGTGCAAGTGCAGAGTCTTAACCACTGGACCGCCAGGGACGTCCCCATGATTAATTTTAACTCTCAGGAATATTTTATTGTAGTTTCCTGAAAATTTTTACTCAAATTTTCCACTTGTGGCATTTCCCAAGGCAAGTTGGTCCCGACGTCTGCCAGGTCCACAGGATTGCTCACAGATAACGCCAAGGGTGCAGCAGTGGCAACAATATTGAAAAAGTAATACAAATTTTTTAAAAAGATCACCCCCAGTTGAGAACGGAGTGGCCCTTCCCTTTGTGGATTTATGGAACAGGCTTCTCCAGGCAATGTGTTCAATAACCTCAGGGTATTATAAACACAGAGCCATGCGGCTCTGAGACCCTGACTTTTCTGGGGTTCACACTGGCCTCTTCCCCTTGGGAGCTGCCACACTGCCCACAGATGGCTCGTGTCTTCCTCGCTTCTCATCCCAGGCTGCACCCAGCGCTTGGTTTCCCACGTGTACGGTTCAGAGCTCCTCTCTGTGCATCCCTGTGGCAGCCAAATCTCCTCCGCTGACAAGACGTCTTGTGCCCATGCATTCACTTTCTGTCATCTATATTATCCTAAAGCAAGATGATGGAAAGGGGAAAGGGTCTGAACATTTAGTGAAACACAGGGTGACGTCCGTGAGAGTGCTAGAGGTTAAAGAGTGCCAGAGGTGCTGATTCCAAGAAGAAGACTGGGTGACACGAGTCTCATATTCCTCTTTTGTCATGATTAATGCCAACTCTTACAGTAGCAGTGAGTAGTGACTGAAATAACGTGCATGAAGCACAAAGCACAGTGACAGTCACATGGGAACAACCGAAACACTAGTGGAAACTAGCACTGATTCAGCAAGAAATGCTTTGGGGGAAAGGAGCCTTGCGATGCGACTTACCCACTGCGACTTGGGCCAGAGCCCTTGGCCTCCCAGAGCCCTGTGGCCTCATCTGTCAGATGAACCTAGTGACACCAGTGCCGCTGATTCGTCAGCTCTGTGTGAAGCACGTGAGAACACCTATGTGAAGGTGTACTGTAAACTGTATACCCCTAACAAAAGACAGCCAGCGTAAGTCGCTCCCCTAGCGGCCAAGCTTGCCTTGGTGAATTGGCAATCTTACGAGGCCACAGAATTAGAAGTACTGGGAATCACTGAGGTGGAATAACGATTATCAGATAACTTGTATTCAATTATGATGCCTTAAACCAGTTTGAATTGAAAACCTCTAAATAGAGACAAATCAAAGCATAACGTATTTTTCTCAAAAAAAGAAGTGGGCAGGAAAAAAGAAGTTCTACCAAATATGAGAAGTTGCACATGCTGTATGTAACTCTTTTACCGGGGGCAGGAAGTGCCTGGAGGCAAATCCCCCATATTCCTGAGCAGCAGTGTCCCCTGCGACGCACACATGGCGATACCTCCCAAACTCCTCTAGCTAAACTCCCACCTTGCAATTGAAGAATCACACAGTATCCCGTATGCTTTAAAAATATATCCATTTTACACGTACAAACAATTTAAGAATACATTGCAGAGATTGTTCAATCATAAGATTTGGCTTTTTTTTTTTTTAATTAGATAGAATTAGAAGAGGAAGGAGGAATGTCATTACAAAATCTGGGTGTATGGGAGGGCCAGAGAAGGACCGCAAGCAAACCTTAAGCTATGCTATTGGGCAGAATTGAAACAGGTCGTCAGGTTTCCGAGTGTGGAAAGGAAAGTTTCACTTGGACTCTGTTCAACAGGACATGGGCCTGGAAGGACCGCTTGAGTATTATGATAGAAAAAGCAGTTATATAAGTTGAACAAATGCTCCTTTTTTTCAGGAATGTCTTCACACAAGTTGAACAAACTGTCAGCAGCCTCAGGGAAACAGCCACTGGTGAAAAAGTTTGTTCAGTGCTCAGCTGATAGGCGTGTGCTGCAAAACTCCCCTCGGTATTTGTTACCCTCGCCCTGCCCCCAGTGCACAAACACACAGCAATGGGCCTGAAAGCGAACCAGATCAAAGTGGACTGCTCACTACCCTTTCGCCTTTCTGAGTTCCCGCCAGCAGGTCGGGCCGGTACAGGGAGGTGTGCCTCTTCCTCGCTCCTCCCAGGGCCATACCTGCTCTGGACAGAAACACAGGCCTCCACCTCCATGACCGTTCATCTGATAAAAGCCACATTGTTCAAAGCCACACTAGGCAAAGCATTACAGATTGTACCACGGGAATATCTCCGCAGCAGAAAGATGGCTTCGACGACCTCATCTTTCTTACCTCTCATTCTAGGATCCTTTAGAACTTTTCAAGGGAAGAAATTCCAGGTGGGCTGAAGAGATGGAAGGGGTGAGAGAAAACAAACAAAAAAAGAGAGTAAAAGTCTTTTCAAATCACTTGGCCTGTGTTATTAGTATCCCCACCCTAAGAATTGAATCTTCATTTACCGAAAATCACTTTTGCTTGTGCGTCACGTGAAATCTGAATTTCCCTTTCCGGCTTGTTTTAGGGTGCCAAGACCAGCATATTTGGATTTTTCATGTCATAGAAGTCAAAAAGAAGAGCGCATTTCCCTCCCAAGAGCTGTCCAGGAGCTATTTGCACAAGTTATGCAAAGGTTCGGGTCATTAGGTGAATGGAGCAGACACCTCCACCCTGGGATGTTAATGGAGGGCTGATTAATCTAATTCTTACCTCCTCTTTCAAAGAGGCTACTGTTTCTGTCTTGTGTGTCTGCGGGAAATGGGCCACATGAAGGGCATAACAACAGTGACGATAAACCACCTGTGCTGAGCGCCCTGCACTTCTGAGGTCGCTTGGTGCTCACAACAGCGCTCGGAGGGAGGCCAGTGATGCCGCGGGTTCTGCACTTCCTTCCTGTGCACGCCCCGCAGCTGCCGGGTGACACACGCGTCTTCCCCCAGCAGTGCTCTCTCCTCGGCTGGCATCTGTGGCCATTGTTCGCAGCGACTTCCGCCACCACTTCTTGACGTCACAGGATGTCGTGCTGCTGCTGCTAGGCTAGGGCTTCACAGCCACAAGGATTCTACCCTTTTCTATTTTTATACATCAACACAGATGTGCCTTTCTGGGAGTTGTTTTTCAGGGAATTTGTACCTCCTTTCTTTTCCTGGGCTGTTCTCACACGCTTGTCATCCATTTCCCAGCCGCACGTACTGCAGCTTGACGAAGGGATTTCTGAACTAGTGGCTAACTGTGCTGCAGGGCAACACTTCATTGAGGCAGTGTGTGTGGTGTGTGTGCGTGTGTTCTCAAATGAAGCTACAGTGTATGAAAGCACAGGCTTTGGAATCAAACAGACCTGGGTTAGAATCCCAGCTTTATCGCTGGTTCCTCTGGACCCTCAGAAAGATTACTTCATTTCCTTAAGCCTCAGTTTCCTTATTGGTAAAATGGGAATAATGATAACACCTAACTCAAATAGATGTTGTAAAAATTAAATAAAATTTTGTATAATATTGAGTTATTGTCACTTGAAAAATACTAGCTACGATTATCACTATTTTTTCAGACTTTTACCCTTCAAACATCATCATCGCCATCCACTTAAATTGTACTCCGTTATATGGCCTCACCCTTCCATACTTAAGTGGATTCCCCAGGGAAACTTGCACTTACGTGTACAAGGAGAACTTTGCTTTGAAGCGTTGTCTATAATAGTTGTTAGGGGCTGAATTACGTGTCCCCAAATTCATATGTTGATGACCTAACTCCCAGTACCTCAGAATGTGACTGTATTTGGAAACAGGGTCTTTAAAGAGGTAATTAAGTTAAAATGAGTTCATTAGTGTGGACCCTAATCCTGTATGACTGGTATTCTTATATGGAAAAGAGATTAGGAATCAGACACACACACACAGAAGGAAGACCATGGGAGGACACAGGGAGGAGAAGACAGCCATCTACAAACCAAGGAGAGAAGCCTTAGAAGAAACCAAACCTGCCAACATCTTCATCTTTTTTTTTTTTCTTTTTTATGGCTGTGTTGGGTCTTCATTGCTGTGCGCGGGCTTTCTCTAGTTGCAGCGAGCCGGGGCTACTCTTTGTTGCGATGCCCGGGTTTCTCATTTCAGTGGCTTCCCTTGTTGCAGAGCACGGGTTCTAGGCATGGGGGCTTCAGTAGTTGCACCACATGGGCTCAGTAGTTGTGGCTCACGGGCTTAGTTGCTCCGCAGCATGTGGGATCTTCTCAGACCAGGGCTTGAACCTGTGTTCCCTGCATTGGCAGGCTGATTATTAATCACTGCACCACCAGGGGAGCCCAACATCTTCATCTTGAACTTCTAGCCTCCGCAATTGTGAGAAAATAAATTTCTGTTGTTTAAGCCACCCAGTCCATGTACTTTGTATGGCAGCCTTAACAAACTAATACAGTTGTCATTTTTTTTTTCATAATCTGGTATATCGTAATTGGATTAATCATGATCCTTGGTCCATGATGACTGTTCAGCTTATATTCATTTACTTATTTTTAATAATGTAATAAACATCTGTTTAACCCATCTCCCAAAACAAAAACAAAACTAGAAAATCACTCACATCTAATCACATATTCCCCCACCAACCTTACCGCTGTCTCCTAAATGTAAATAAATTACAGTATATTCATAGAGTGGAAAACTACACATCAGTGAAAGTGAATGAATTAAAGCTATAATTATTAACATACGTAAATCTCAAACACATATTACCCCTGGGGAAAGAGGGGAGATGGGGACAGGATTGGCATGGGTACAGAAAGGGTTTCAATTGTATTTGCAATGCTCTATTTCTTAAGCAGAATGCTAGAATGCCAACAAATATTGTATCACTATCTATGCTTTTCGGTATGCCTAATTCTTTCATAATAACAAGTTGTATAAAATAATTTTTAACGTACTTTTTCTGCAGCTTTGGTGTCATCCTCAGTAAAGGGGATTAAAGATAGGGAAGGAAGAGGTGCTGTGGCCTGGGAGGGACCTCATTATTCACTGCCATCCTCACCACTATGTCCCCCTTCTGAACAATTTGCAGAATTCTGTAGCTCTGGTATCTGTGACCTCCCTGACCTTGAACTTCACCAAGACCGTCCTGATGGATCCACAGCCAGGCTGTTCTAGAAGTTATATTTCAAATCCTTGGTCCGTAGTTTGCCATTTGCCATGGAGGGCGGCTGTAGGTAACTAGGTAATATGTAACCACCAGGAGAGACATATGGCAAAATAAGTAAAGTGGAAACTATCATTGTTTTAGGAGTTTTAACTCACTGTAAACCAAGTCAACAAAAAGTAACTTCTGTCTAATGGAAAGCTTTAATTATATACTAAAAAGGCTAAGGTTAAGAAAGAACCAACTGAGCTTTTATTCTCTAAAATCACAAAACAAAACTGCATTATGCAGCAGCACGAACTTGGAGAGAACTGAGATCAAATCCAGTCTGATGTAGACTTGCTCTTTGACTGGCAAATTACCTAAGCTGTGTGGGTCTCAATGTCCTTTTCCTAATATAGGAACAAGGATCGCTACTCGGCAGGGGTGCTGTAGAATTGCTGGAGGCGACACATGTAAAGCACCTTGCACAGTGCTGCCATGTGGCATGTTTCCAGCAACTATAAATCCATCCGTTGCACCCTCAGACAGTTAAATTATCCAAGATAAACAAGAAATTTAAAAGAAACCAAATTGTTATTACTGCAACTATTCCTGCAATTCCCTTAAAGTCTTCAATGTCCCAGCAAAGGCAGGAAATGAATGTGAAGGAGTAGAGGGGACAGGGGTTCACGACAAATATATGAATTTCTTTTTACTGCAGGTTCCTAATCCTTCTTAAGGTACGGGCTACCAGTGAATGTACAGGATCAAAGCAGATTCAAGGGAGAAAAAGACATTTACAAAATGGTAAATGCTAAATAATGAGGAAAATATTATAATAAAGATATTTAATCTGATAAAAAAAGATGTCTAACGTGGTTTTATTTGTGTTTCTACATTTTCCTTTAAGAAGGAAAAATGTCAAAAAATGTTCTTACAGTTTTGAAGACCAGACAGAGCAAGAGGATGTGAATTTGAATTAAATCAGAATGATTTCAGTTAAACTTAAGAGAAAAACAGTCTTCACCATCGGAGATAAAAACCACTACAAACAGTTACAGAATTTCCATCCCTAGAGACCTTCGAATGGATTATTATTTGTGCTGAATATTTTGGAGTATTCCCTGCTAAGAAACAAATAAATCCTTTTTAAACCCTATGGTTTAAAATTATCTGTCTAAAGGTATAGATATATATAGATCTGCATTGCACGTGGTAATGGATAGCTGTATATGATATAATATCCTAAAATGTTACTTTGAATTTTTATCAAAATTCCAATGCTAAATAAACAATTTTTAGATCCTGCTTATTTTAAGCGCAAATACTGTATCAAAAGCATTTCCCCATGTTACTTAATATTCTCTGAAAATATTAATAGTCCCTCATCATTTGGTTGTTTCAGTTTTTTCTTTACTATAAACAACTGTGTGATGAACATTCTTGAACATAAACATTTTTGAAACTCTTTTTTGTCTGTTGCCCTCCAGAAAATGTGTACCAAGTTACGCTCCAAACAGAGCTACCTACTTCACTTCAACCCCAATTGCTCTAAGACTAACATGTAAAACCTCTTTGTCGTTATGTTTAGCAGGGAAATAGTATCCCATCGTTGTTTTAATATGCATATCTTTGATTACCAGCGAGGCTAGAGAGTTTTTTAATAAGTCCATTCACAGCCAGCTTTATTCTGAAAAACTTTTATAAATAAAAGCCAGCCTTCTAAAGAGTCCTCTACTTATTTGTCTCTGCAGAGACCCTTGAGCAATAGTCTTAATTCAAATTTAGCGTCGGAAATCAAAGTTAGGCAGTAATTTATTGATTCAGAACTCTTCATACTAGGTCCATGCCAGTTACTTACACCAGGTTTTTCAGTTCTCCTTAGAAACGTAAAGATCCTGGAAGTGAAGGAAGGGGGAGCTGGCTTCTTAAACAGACCCATTTTCACAGTGAGGCTGAAAATCTTCCCTGAAACAGTGGAAGAATAATTTTTTTTTTTTTTTTTTTTTTTTTGCGATACGCGGGCCTCTCACTGCTGTGGCCTCTCCCGTTGCAGAGCACAGGCTCCAGACGTGCAGGCTCAGCGGCCATGGTTCACGGGCCCAGCCGCTCCGTGGCATGTGGGATCTTCCCGGACCGGGGCACGAACCCATGTCCCCTGCATCGGCAGGCGGACTCTCAACCACTGCGCCACCAGGGAAGCCCAATGGAAGAGTAATTTGATGAGAGGTTTTTAGGTACTTTAGCCCCAGAAGTCCTGTATCTTGCCCAGTTGCAAACATCATGCAATCTATATTGCATAATGCAACACATTCAATTATAACACACCTTTATTCACAAAAGAATGACCTTAGCCTTTATAGAAACTCTCGTGTTTAATTTAAAATAGTTAATTGTTTTTTCTTTATTAAATAATATTTCTAGAACAATTAATGAGGGCACCAGTAAAAATAACCTAGATAGAACTTTACCTATATTAGAACATGCTTAAAAAATAATTTTGAAAAGTTCAAATCCTAAATGGAGTATATACATTTTAATAACGGGAAGCTATTATTTCAATTATCTTATAATTATTAAACTCTAGACATCAAACATGAGCTTTAATGAACAAAATTCTGCCATTTTTTGGTCACTCATCCTTAAATAACCATCAGGGTAGGGAGTTTTTCTCTCTATTCCTCAATATAAAAACTGTAGGAGCTTTCAGCCATGATGGAGTAACTAGAACCAAAATAGCTCTTCCTCTCTCCAAAATAATTATAAAATTGAACAAAATAAATGTTTCCAGGAAATGGTTAACAGGCAGTACAAGACAGTAATCCCAGAGGGAATATTCAAAATTTCCTCACCAAAATGAAGAGAAAGGGAGTCCAAGCAGACCATGGTATTTTGGCTAAGCTGAGAAAGCAGAGAGCAGAGATTCAGGGCAGCTAGAATGGCTGGGATTTTCAGGGCAAGGCAACTGGACAGGAGGGAGCTGTGCAGGAGGAGGGCCTTGGAAGTCTGTGTGGGAGTCTCCAATGAGTCTGTGTTTGAGGGTTGTGTTGTAGACACAGGGTGAGTGAGTGATCTCACTCAAGGCTTACCAGATAGCAGCTGCTAGAGTTGAGAACAAAACAAAGATACTAGAAATTGAAAGCTGATGGGGGATGTGAAAGCCCCAGCCCTGCCAGAATGGACATATCTAATTAACACCCCATTAACACCCTTGGAATCCATCTGAAACAGTGGAAGCCCATGTCTTCGTAAAACCTACTGTAAACCTGCTTTAACCAACCTAAAATCTAGCCTAGGCAAGATCTGTAGGGAAGACAGAGATTAAGTTTTACCAATTAGAGGAGCTTCTGATATACTTTAAACTTTCCAAAGATACAAGTTCAAGGTAATTGGCCAAAACTGAACTGCCTGCAAACACAAGAATTAACATACTTTACAGAAAGATAACAGAATCCAGAGTCTTTACAACCATGTCAATAATTATATTAAGTGCATATGGACTAGACACCCCAATTTAAAAGCAGACATTGTCAGACCAGATAAAAATGCAAAATCCAACTGTATACATATTAAATGTAAAGAAATAGATAACTCGGGCATAAAAGGTAATTAAAAAGTCATACAAATAGTGAATGTAAGAAAGCTAGAGTGGCTATATTAATATCAGACACAGTAAACTTCAAGAAAAAGAGTATTATAGGAAATAAAGTAGGATATTATATAATAATAAAAGAAGTTTGTCAAAAAGACATAACAATCCTAAATATGTATGTACCTAATAACAGAACACCAAAATTCATGAAGCAAAAACTGACAGGCTTAAAGGGAGAAATAGACCAATCCACATAGTCAGAGATTTTAGTCCTCCTCTTTCAGTATACCTGATAGAACGAGTATAAGCAAACTCATCATGGGTATAGATTATCTAAATAGCACAATCAATCACATTAACCTAATTAACATTTACTGACACTACACCCAACAACTGCTGAAAACACATTTGTTTTCCAGAGCACATAGAATGGTCACCAAGATAGACCATATGCTGAGCCATAATATAATTCAATGAGTTTCAAAAGGTTTAAATCTTACAGCAAACGTTTTCTGGCCACAATGGAAAAGAAATAACATTGAGTGTTTATGTGGGCAGGTAATGAAAAAACATTCAAGATAATTGTGTCTAGGAAAAAAAACATTCATCAAGATTAGGATGAGCAGCGAAAATAATTTATGTGAAAAGAAAGAAGAACTAAAAAGACTGAGAAGTCTTAGAAAGAAGAAGATGATAACAATCAGAAAAAAAGAGAGGTTCTCTGAAGGAGATACAAGAGTCTTTATTTTTATTCTTCTCAAAGTGATCCCAGTAATGAGACAGCTGTTAGCAATGCAGGTCACTGGATCCTCTAGATTCTTCAGGAACATTTTTAAATGAATATCTTTGAAGTTTTATCAGTGTTCCTGAATATGGGAGACCTGGGGCTCTTGCTAAACTACAGATTCCTATTGAATACATCTGGGCTGGGGCCTGAGATTATGCATTTCTAAAGAGACCCCACTTGATGCTGAAACTGCTAATCTGTAGATATTTTGTGTAGGAAGCTTTAGAAGAGACTATGTCTTGCCGTCTGCCCATCCAATCATGTAAAAAAATTGAATCACATGGGCAAAGCCAACAATATTTTCTCATTCTGCAGCCCTTTCATCATTAATTAAAGCTGATTTTATAGAATGCATAAAATATATACTTTAATGTGTTTGAATCTTTAAAGTGATTTTTACCACAAACAAGATAAAAATAGGAAAGAAATGGGGAGGAGATAGCTGAGCATGGAGCAATTGGTGAAACAAAAATAAAGTAGGAAACTAGGTAGAGTGGCCCTTTATTTCCTATGTCTTGTAATGGGGACAACACTCCTTACCATTATTTTCCAGAAGGACTTTGGGTTTCTCAGGTGGCAAATCCGATGTAATTAAAAATACTTAAAATTTGCACTCATGAGATATGTTATAGGCAAACAAATTTTTGATAAAATTGTGAAGAAGATGTGACCATATGAAAAAGGATCTATACATATCTCCTGGAGAGAAATTTGATGGCTACTAGACTCCTTCAGGACTTGATGAGCAGCTGAGGGAAATGACAAAGAGAGATCCTCTGAAACTCACAGCATAACAAAAGGAGGTGTATAGTACAATAAGCTCTTTGGTCACTGAAAGACTGTATCAATGCACTCTGCTTTTTCTTTCATGTCAGTTACCATGGAATTTAAAACCAAAATCTATATTAATTCAAACCATGCCAATTGTATTTTTTCCTTCGGTCATAGATTCATTCAACCAATGTTTGATAACACCTAGTGGTTGCAGGCACGGTATTTCTACAACAGCATTTATCTAAAAAAGAGTTCATGTTCCCCAGAAATTCTTTTCCAAGTAAGGTAATTTTTAACTTTTATTTGGAAATAAATTTAGACTTACAAAGAAATTGCAATAGTACAAAGAGCAGCATATGCCCTTTACCCAGATTCTCCTATCATTAACATTTTGCCCCATTTTCTTTATCATTCTCAACCGTTTGAGACTACATTACATACCTCATGGACCTTTACCCTAGACGCTTCAGTATGTGTTTCCCAAGAATAAGGATATTCTCTTACATAGCCACAGTCCAGTTACCAACTTTAGTAAATTTAACACTGATGCAATATTCTAGCTAATCTATCATCTGTATTCCAAATTTGTCACTTGCCCCCAAAATGTCTTTTATAACATTTTTTTCCTTCAGAACTGAATCCAGTCTAAGGTTAGGTGTTGTATTTAGTTGTCATGTTCCTTTAGTGTCATTTGATTTTGAAAATTCCTTTAACCTTTCTTTGTCGTTTATGACATCGATATTTTTGAAGAATTTATTCTTTTCTTTTTAATAGAATGGTCTTTATTTAGAGTTGTTTGATGTTTCCTCATGATTAAACTCAGATTATGCATTCCTGGCATGAATTTTATATAAGTGATGTTATGTCCTTCTCAAGGTATCACATCCAGAAAGGATAATACTTTTTAAGCAAAGAAAGAAAACAAAAAACATAGGTCTTAATAGACTAAATATTCAATATAAAAATAATCTCCTGTTAATTTAATATGCTTTTTCTAAATGAAGTAAAATGTTTTCATTACATAAAATAACTCTTTATGTTTAGAACAAGTAAGCAAGCCAACATTTTATGCATATATTTTCTGAGATTTTCTGTTGACTACCTTTTCTGTGATTTTGTTTTATCATCAAGCATTCAATAGCTGTGGGCTATTCAGTAGCCTACGATAGCTGTAGGAGCGAAACATCCAGAATTATTTTTATAATATTCATTAAATTACTTCAAGTGAGTTTTCAAAACTTGTCTTCTTTTTCAAATATATTTGAAATTAAGATATCCAAAATGAAAATATTTGCATTTGCCCCCATGTCACTGGCTTTTTTAATCATAACCTTCACTGAATTAAATGAGCCATTTAGGTCTTGTTGCAACAGACATTAACACTTTGTCTCTGAATTGACACTAAAACTACCATTAAATATGGTATGATTTCACGAGACTGAGGCTCTGGTTCACTACACGTCTGTATTACAGATGAATTCTAGAGAAAAAGTGCATCCTGACAGATGGTTTCAGTTCATTGCACTTTTTCTTAAAGAACATTTGTTTTCGATTTGTCTATAAATAATGAAAGAAAACACAGCTGAGGAGCCCAGTGTGATTTTCATAGAAGGCTCATTTTTGGAAATCTGATAAGCTTATAACCACATATGTTTAAAATCATTCTAGTATAAAATTAAGAAACTTGGGATGGGGGAATCCTACTTGTCAGGCAACTCAATGTTTACTTTATCTATCGATTACTTAGCACTACTTGTCAAACATTTTGTGTTTTTAGAAATTTTAGGGAAAAAATTTCAATACATGTTAAAGTTAACAATGCTTATTAAAAAATTTGAGCATGTAGATAATTACGAATCATACTTTAAGGTTGTAAGTACATAGGCAAATAGAAACAAAAAATGTACGTGTTAATAATGTAGAATAAGAGAGTTCTGCATGTGCACATGGACATGCTGGAAATAGAGAAACACATTTGCACATGTGGGCACAGTGGGCATAGGTATGTTTGTATCGTTAAGAGGATCTGTCTTACACAATTCTTCTTAGAAGGGCATAAACTTAGCAATACAAATCAAACAAAAAAAGAAATTTTAAAAGGTCTTCAAGATAAAATATACTTTTCTTTCGGGCAACAATCTAGCCAACAGAATTTAATTTTATGTGTTCTATAAATTCTTCAGTAGATAACAATTGCGACCAAATCCTTACTTATGTCAGACATAATGTTCTACTGTGGAAACTCAACAAGCAAATTCCAACCGGAAATAAGTTTGTTACATGCATGTATTAATCATTCTGGAAGGTAGTGTGAGCAACTCAAATCACAGTTTCCTTAAATTAATTTCGAGCTGAATTTCAAACACTGAGTGAGATGTTTAAGAGCCTTTGGTAAGAATATAAACAATAGCTTTAAATAGTTTAAGAGAATATTCTTTAACATACATTTTTATTAATATTATGCCTCCTACTATCCAGTTTATAAAGGTAAACTTTAACAGACCACAGTGACAAAATACACACTTCACATTAATGTTCAAAACTAAATCTAAAAATTTCTCTTCATCAACTTTGAGTAATACATTTAGGACTGGAAGAAGCCCAAAGAGTCCTTCCTTGGTTTCTACCTATTGCTCTAAGAAAATATACATAAGCTAAAAGCTCTCCTTCAGAACTACCCAGCATGTCATCTGTCCCTTGGACATACAAAGATAATCCAAATGTATGATTCCCCCCAAATTGAAATCCTAGATAAACGTGGCGTACTTCACAATTCTTTTTTTTTTTTTAAGGATTTAAAAAAAATTTTTATTGGAATATAGTTGCTTTACAACGTTGTGTTAGTTTCTGCTGTATAGCAAAGTGAATCAGCTATATCTATGCATATATCCCCTCTTTTTTGGATTTCCTTCCCATTTAGGTCACCACAGAGCACTGAGTAGAGTTCCCTGTGCTACACAGTAGGTTCTCATTAGTTATCTATTTTATACATAGTAGTGTATATATGTCAATCCCAATCTCCCAATCCATCCCACCTACCCCCTTTCCCCCCTTGGTGCCCATACATTTGTTCTCTATGTTTGTGTCTCTATTTCTGCTTTGCAGATAGGTTCATCTGTACTGTTTTTCTAGATTCCACATATATGTGTAATATACGATATTCGTTTTTCTCTTTCTGACTTACCTCACTCTGTATGACAGTCTCTAGGTCCATCCACATCTCTGCAAATGGTACAGTTTTGTTCCTTCTTATGGCTGAGTAATACTCCATTATATATATGTACCACATCTTCTTTATCCACTCCTCTATAGATGGACATTTAGCTTACTTCCACGTCCTGGCTATTGTAAATAGAGCTGCAATGAACATTTTGGTACATGACTCTTCTTGAATTATGGTTTTCTCAGGGTATATGCCCAGTAGTGGGATTGCTGGGTCATATGGTAGTTCTATTTGTAGTTTTTTAAGGAACCTCCATACTGTTCTCCATAGTGGCTGTATCAATTTACATTCCAACCAACAGTGCAAGAGGGTTCCCCTTTCTCCACACCCTCTCCAGCATTTATTGTTTGTAGATTTTTTTGATGATGGCCATTCTGACCTGTGTGAGGTGATACCTCATTGTAGTTTTGATTTGCATTTCTCTAATAATTTTTAGTGATATTGAGCATCTTTTCATGTGCCTCTTGGCCATCTGTATGTCTTCTTTGGAGGAAATGTCTATTTAGGTCTTCCGCCCATTTTTGGATTGGGTTGTTTGTTTTTTTGATATATTGAGCTGCATAAGCTGTTTGCATATTTTGGAGATTAATCCCTTGTCAGTTGCCACAATTCTTTTAATAAAGAATTACTCTTTGGTCGAAAGGTACAAACTTCCAGTCATAAGGTAAGTAAGTTCTGGGGAAGTAATATTCAGCATGGTGTCTATAGTTAACACTACTGTACGGCATACTTGAAAGTTGCTATGCGAGTGAATCTTACATATTCTCACCACACACACAACTGAACCTATGTGAGGAGACGGGCGTGTTAACTCGTCTTATTTGTGAATCATTTTGCAGTATATACATGTATCAATTCATCACGCTGAACACCTTAAACTTACACAATGTTATGCTACTTATCTCTCAGTCAAGCTGGGAAAATCATTAATTAATTAATTTTTAAAGAATCACTTTACAGTGGTCATCAGATTAACTTCCTTTTTTAAAGACTTCTCGCATACCATTTCTAAAGCCAAATGAGTGGAAACTGGTCAAAGCTGAGAGAAAGGTGAAATCTGACAACTCACAGCCTCAACCTTGCTGTTATTGATGGAGAAACATATGAAGGCATCCTTTGTCATAGTAGTTTTCTTTAGATTTTGCACATTTTTGCCAAAGAATCACGGAGCTACAAATGTCACACGAATGAGTAAGACAGAGGATTTCCTTCTGAACACAATTGACAGAACAGGTGCTGTATAAAATGGAATTTATCCAACCGCCAAGGAAGGATGCACTTCACATTTGTCAAAGGTTACTCACATTTGTCATCAAACACAAAGAAGCTGCTTGTACCATAAAATAGAAAATGTCAGAATTTGGAGAATGGCAGAGTAGTTAGGAATGTGGACGTGGGAGCCAACCATCAAGTTTAAATTCTAAATTCGCTGTTAATTTGCTGTGTATTCTTGGGCACTTAACTTTTGGGGCCTCAGTTTCCTTTATCTGTACAATGGAAATCATACTCTTTACCTCTAGAGTCATGAGGATTAAAGGAGCTAGTGTACGTGAAGTACTTAGAACACTGCCCGGAACAAATCAGGGCTCAAAACTATTCCTTATTATTATCTTCTTTCCTAGAGCAACACAACATGAGGGAACACATTAGCCAAAATCTTCTTTCACCAAAGACTGGCAATTTGATTTCTCGCAGTTGGCCTGATCCCGGCATGTCTATTCAGCCAGTTTTACCTTCACGAAGAGCTTTGTTGTTATTATTATTATTAAAATCACTGTTTGGCTTGATCTCATCTTAATAGGCAAAGCACACAACTCTAAAACAATGTTGGGTTTATTTCGTGCAACCTCCATTTTAATCTCAGTTTCTACAGTGTTTTATGTTGACCAGGCCACAAGCAGCTACTGAGTATTGAATCAGCCCTTAACACTCTGCAAGGCACAGTGAGAAAACATTTCGGAGGCTTCCGGTCTTATTAAAGAGACTAGATTTAATGACCTGAAATGATTAATGAACAGCCCCTTCAATACTGTCCTCGGTCACATCCTCCTTGCTTAAACTTCCTCTACCACACTAGGTACAAAGTCTGGATTTCCACAGCTTTTTGTTTCCTCTGTTTTTCTCAGTCCCAGAACTTCTCTGCCTCGACAGTAAGCAAGTTCAAGTTCACTCACCCTTACAAGACCCTTGCTGCTGCTCAGTATTTTTCTTCATCTTTTAAATCCTTTTCACACTTCCTAAAACTGCTCTAATAATGGGTATACGGAAGGAAATACAGGTTCTGCAATCAAGAGACTTGGAGTTTAATATGAGCTTATAAGTAAGTGTATTACTATTTAAGCCTCAATTTCCTTATCAGCAAAATAGGTATAATAAAGACTTTATAGTGCTGTTGTGGAGATTAAAAGAAAGTGTATGTGAAGTGCCTACATAGTACCTCCATCACAGAAGACACTCAATGGCTTCTTCAGGCCCTGCCATCTCTCCCACTCAGAAAACCCCCTTGGGTACCGCTTCACTGAGGAAACAGAAACCATTTTGCATGAGCGGTCTCTTACTTTGATTTAAACTTTCAAAACCATGGCTCTCCATTCCTCTCTTCTCCTTTCCCTCCTGCCTTGCAGGAAGACAGATCTCTCCCATCCAGAGCTCACACCTCCGCTCCCTCCCTAATTTATTTAGCAAGCATTATCCTCTGCTTATTTTGTGCCAGGAACATTCACGGTACTAGTGATTCAGAGGGGTGCTGCCTTCAAGAGCTGGGGGCGGGGAGAGGGACAAGCAAACACAGTCACAACACAATGAGGTCCGCATAAGGAGGGCCAGGAACTTAAGAGGACAACAGCAACAAAACAAAACAAAACAAAACAAAACCAGCTAGCAAAGCAATTTGATTTTCCATCCTTCCATCTCATCACACCAGAAGATAAAACCACCTAAAAATGAAACTTTTGCCTTCTAGGATCCACTCACCTGGATTCCGTTTACAGTTTAAGAACACAGCAGATTCACCAGTGTCACAAGGCCCTGGGAACCAGCACCTGTGGGCACAAATGAACACCTTAGACAACCTGCTCGACCCACCACTGAACATTCCGCTCTGACTTATTCAGCAGTGACACCCATCCCTACCTGCATCCCTGTCCCCTACACACACGCACGTGTGCGCGCACACACACACACACACACACACACACACACACACACACACACACGTCCCTGCAGGGACAAACTTCGGTAGTCACCTCAACCCTCACATATACCCAGTTACACATCACATTCATTCATTCCATTACTCATATGCAGAAAATAGTCACTCAACTTGCGTTCTCAACCCCAAGCTGCTTTCTCTGACGCCTCCAGTCCTTTACTCCTGGCTTTTGATACTCTGACTTCAAATAGCCACATGCATGCCTCCCCCAATGTCCTCCACGTGAGCTGGGTGTCCTGTTCGTAACCAAAGTTCATAAGTTTTCATGATTGCTGCCTCTGCTTTCTCTCCTAAGGCATTCATAATGTGGCTTCTAACCCTATACTTTCAAAAGCCCACTATGGTCTTCCAGTTTACAGATGCGGTAGTCTATTCTCAGGTGTCCTTTTCTCTGCAGTGAACCTCTCTGAGGATTTTTTTTGTCTTTGTTTGCTCCATCCTCCTTTCTGCCACTATCTCCTTTTTTTTTTCCTTTTTTCTTTAATAGAACAGTGCTTACCCTGTTGCCATCTACTTCTAATCTCCTTCCTTACTTTCTCGTTTTCTTTCCCATCTCAGAAAATGAGTAGTTTCCCAAATCTAGTCCTTGTTGAGTGATCTTATTTATTTCCAGGCCTTCAGCTAGCACTCAATATCATTCCCAAATTTCCATTTCTAGCTAGGGCTCACTCTGGAACCCAAGTCTTGCAACCCAAGCCCCCTATGTGACATTACCAATGCAATGAACTGCAGTCATTTCAAACATCGCATCTAAAAAAGTTCATTACTTATACACAAAACCCCGGATTCTTCTCCTGGCTCCTCCATGTCTCCTACTCATCAAACTTGAAATCTCAGTGTGATTTTTCAATCTGTTCCCTTATAACACCTTAGCCTTTCCGAGCTTAGACAAATTTCCAAATCCTGTAAGTACTCCCTTGCCATTGTCTCTCACATCTGTCTCCACTTTCCTCTTCTCACTGTCTTCACCTCATCAAGGCCTTTACACACACCTAGGACACAGCAACTGTCTCCTAACCAGTTTCTCTGCCTCAGATATTCCATCCCCACCCGATCTGTCCCGTACGTTTCCTGTAAATGAGTCTTTCCACGTGATAATATCATCACCCTGCCCAAACTTCTTCCACGGCTTCCCCAAACATACACATATCTATAAGCTGATCATCAGGGCCTAACACACTTTTTAGATTCACCTGCCACAACTCTTCTTTCGGGTCAGACCACTCCGTTAGCCAAGCTCCAAAACACTTTTGTACCTTTGGTCACCGTTCCCTAGAAGACAACACGTGTTCCCTCGCCACTTCACTTCTAGCCAAATACTCCCCATTTCTTCAAGGCTTGTTTCAAGCCCACCTCCCCCCGATTCTAAGATCACACCCACTTCCAGTGATCTCTGAAGCATCCTGAATCCTAGCACTCTTTATCTCTCCCAATCACCTCTTCACTAGCTTGGTGGCTCCTTGTGACGTCAGTTACATTTTTATATTTATCTCTTGGGTTTGGAGGTCTTTGAGGAAGAGTGTCATGTTATCCTTTAGGAAGATTACTCTTGCGGTGGCTTGCAGGATGGATTGGGTGGAGATGGGTGGCTGCAGGTGAGGAAACCAGCTAGTAACCGATCCCAGGGTCAAGATGTAAGGTGATGAGAGAAGAGTAGAGATACATTTACTGAAGGGCTGCCTCCCAAACTGGATTCGGGAGCATAGTACAAAATGAAAGATAAAATGCATTTGTATTACAAGCTTAGAGAACACCATGAAGGCTTTATGTCATAAGAAAAAAAAATGAAAACTAGCAGGATTTTAGGAAAAAATAGTGAGAACATCAGTATGGTTCACTTGGGGATTTTGTGGTCAATGTGTTGTCAAGGAAAACTGTTGATATTGAACTTTATAGTTTTAGCAGTGTTTCAGTGTGAATTTTTCCCTCCTGGTTAACTTTGAAACAAATGCAGTATAATGGAAAATTACATATTTAAATTTGGTTAGGATCCAATAAGCAATTCTTTGTTTATTCCCTACTACTTCCTGTGATAGGAAATTATAATTCAACTCAAGCACTGGTGAAAAGAACTGATTTTTATAGAACATTATCTTTAAATGGTAATAAGCCTGAATGTACAAACCTTTTACTATTCAAATCACCTATATTCATTTAGTGCTTAATTCAGCTCCCCAGAGCATAATTGTTTGAAATTCTACTTTGGTAAATAGGCAAACCAAATCCAGTCGCTATGGTAATTTGGGCTTCCTTGGTTATATTTCCCACAGTTCTTTCATGTTAATAATTGTTTTCCCTACAGGTGAAATGTCAATGACACTGATTTTAGCATCCTGTATTTGCAATAGCTGATCCCTTATCAGAGCCCCTATTTTATCAATTGAAAAGTTCAAGGGAAGGTTAGCCCTGATATCTGTAGCAATGCAATGCAATGCTCCTGCACGTTTTTTTCTTTTCCTCTTTTCAGCTTTGCTGATTTTTGTGTTTATTTTCTCATGGTTTCAAAACTTACTCTACCAAATTCCCAAGTCTGGAGTTATTTTCTGTCACTGCAGTCATTGAAGCATAGTATTGTTTTGTTCGCCATCCGGAACATCCTCCAGTTCCACGCAGAGGGGAAGAAGAGGAGAAGAAAGGGGGAGCAGGTGCAGAAGTTCTATTCACAAGGGCACTGACCCTCAGCAGGGGCGTGACAGGGCTTTAAAATAGGATTAGACACCCAAACAAGAAAAAGGTCACACTTGACATTTCCACTGGAAATACCAATGCAAATAGAGCTGATCCTAGGAACATTTTTCACACATACACAGACACACATACACACACACACAATTTTAGATAGGTCCAAGAGAAAAATGATGGATTTCAATTAATTATTTCCCTAAAAGCTCAAAAAAGCAACTATTGGAAACAAGGCTCGACAACAACAGCAAATATGAATCAAAAAACTCACTTGAAAATGTTTTTTTTTCTCTTTTACTTATTTATTTCTAAGCTTTGCTCTTTATCATGGGAAGAAAAATAAGAATGGAGTTGATGGGGAAAATGACATAATGATTTGGAAACTTTGATTATGTTGTATTCAAACTCATTTGTTTTTAAAAATTTAGTCCCTAATCATATCAGCCCCATTTCTACCTGCAGTTGTCTCATCTGTGTCTTCTGCATAGTTGATGATAGATTAATAACATTTTTCTGTCTATTTTCCATTTGTATATTCAAAAGTAGCTGACTGGAGCATCTAAGACCAAAGTAAAATTTGGAGACACCTAGAGGACGAAATCTGTCTCAAGCTGCTTCAGGATCCACCAATACATATTGAAGATTTCCAAATCATTCACCGAAAAGCAGACTGTCCATTGAACTCATAGCATTACTCTGAAGGACTCATGTACCTTCCAGCTTCAAAAATGTACATCTTCATTGGTGCAACTGAGATTGAGACATATGTGACCATTAACGATGTCCCCAAAAGTAAGCCAGACCAACATAGATTTATTCCCAATACAAAGAATTCTTGGAGGAACAAGTAAATTCTAGAGCCTTCATGAATACTGTCACCCAAAGCCAGTCCAAGAAAAATGTACCTGCTGTGTATACTCAGATATTAGCATATTAGATATATATTACAGGAGGTTCACATATACACAAATTGTTTGTTAAGGTTCTTGAACGTTTGTTTGTGGAAAACATGTAAGTCAATTCTACCACAGAGAAACGAAAACCCTTTAAATGAAGAACTTTCCTGACCTGTATGGTGGGACACGGGGGAGCAGGGCCGAACTCCACTCCAGTCCAGTGACCACAGGTTTTGAAATTGTCTGTCAAACTCAAATGATGTCCTGTGCAGTCTTTTATTAGTCAAAGTTATGTAGAGCTGCCACAGTATCTAACTGGTACAAGATTACCTGGGCTAAATAACTGAGTTTCAACCAAAAGCAAAAGCAGAAAAAAGAAAAAAGTAATCCTTCCATGGGAAGGGGTATGATTCCATTAAGTTATTTGAAATTATAAAAATAAATTCAAGGACTCTCATAAATACCTAAATTAGCTCCTAAGGACTCCATATCTCAACCTGCAAGACCTTCCATAAAAACTGACGCAGCTCCCACGACGTCTGGCTGACTTTAGCCCGGTACATGCCTGACTACATTCTCGTCTCACAAGTTGAGTGTATTAATCTAAATTGCTCCTTTACTCTTAATGAAATCCAAGAACCTGTCATTGAGGAAAATATTATTTATTAAAGATCAGCTTTAAGGTCACAATGGCAAGATTTTTTTAAAATCACATATGGTATTCAGAATGTGTGGATATTAACTGTAATGGAGACCATGAAGAAAGTGAGAAATGGACTTTAGCTTAAGCTGAATTTTGGAAAGCTTCTTCTTTGCTGAAATTATTGTGATTTACCAGTCAAGAGAAAGAATTTGTGTAAATTACCTTTAAAAATATTCTAACAGCAATATCTAATTTTACCTTCCGACGTGTGGCAAAATAATCTCACCGAAGTACTTATATGGCTATTACCACTGGAACCAATTAAGAGTTTAGCAGAAGATGCAATATTAAACTGAAATGTGACTTGGGACTCTTGATGACCATATTACATAAAGAAGTTAAGGCAAAAATTCATAATTACAAGGATATCATTTATTTTTCTTTACTAAAGAGCTATAGGACTTTATGAGAAAATGTAAAATGTGTCTCGGGAGACACAGGGAGACCAGAAAAAAAGGGGTCAGATCACTTATTCACAACTCTTAGATTACATGGAAAGGGATGAGAATACATATATTTTTTTAAATAAATTTATTTATTTTACTTACTTATTTTTGGCTGCATTGGGTCTTCATTGCTGCAGATGGGCTTTCTCTAGTTGCGCCGAGCGGGGGCTACGCTTCGTTGTGGTGCACGGGCTTCTCATTGCGGTGGCTTCTCTTGTTGCGGAGCACGGGCTCTAGGCGCGTGGGCTTCAGTAGTTGTGGCGCACGGCCTTAGTCGCTCCACAGCATGTGGGATCTTCCCAGACCAGAGCTCGAACCTGTGTCTCCTGCATTGGCAGGCGGATTCTTAACCCCTGCGCCACCAGGGAAGCCTGAGAATATTTTTTAACTTCTAAATATAATGTTCAATTTTTTGTCCAATTACGAAAGTAAAACATGCTGATTATGTAAACTTTTGAAAAATACAAAACTTAAAGTCTTAACATCTGTAAATAATTACTGTTTCAGGTGTTTTATTAAGTATATGTGTACATGCATAAAGTATTTCCATTAAAAGAAGATTATACCATTTATATAATCCCATGCACTTTCCAGTCCCTCTCTAGTTACTTCCTCAGGATCAATTTTTAGGGGAGTTAAAATATATAGACATTTGCAGTAGGGCTTCCCTGGTGGTGCAGTGGTTGGGAGTCCGCCTGCCGATGCAGGGAACACGGGTCCGTGTCCCGGTCCGGGAGGATCCCACATGCCACGGAGTGGCTGGGCCCGTGAGCCATGGCCGCTGAGCCTGCGCGTCCAGAGCCTGTGCTCCGCGGTGGGAGAGGCCACAACAGTGAGAGGCCCGCGTACCGCAAAAAACAAACAAACAAACAAAAATAAACATTTGTAGTATATTGCTACCTAAAGCACATTTGCTTTCCAAAAGGATTATGTATACTGCCACAAGCAATGTATTTATCTTGCTAATAGCAAATATTAGGTATTTTAATATATTTAGACATATAAAACATAGATACTATATACACAAATATTTTAAACATATCATTGTTTTACTCTCTATTTCTTTGATTACTAGTGAAGTTGAAAATTTTGTTGGTAGAGTAGTCATGGTTTTCTTTTTGATTTATAATAGCCCTTTTAAAAATGTTTTTAACTACCTGTGATGGTAATGTTTTTTGCAAATATTATTTTCATCATTTTACTTATGCTTTTGAACAAGTTTTCTTTTCTAATTTATTCCACTGCATTGATTACGTTGCTTTATGCTTAGAAAGTCCGTCCTCATCTCATCATTAGTTAAATACATGTTTTCTTCTAGAATTTTTATAGTTTTAATTCATCTAATATTTATTATAATTAACAGTAAAAGAGTGAAACTCTGACTTTATTTTTTCTCCAAATTCTTGGTCTGATCTCCCACCCAACTTGTCCTTTATCAAAGACTTTATTGTTAAATCATGAACTGTAGTTATAAATGTGAGGAATTTTCCAGACCTCCCTATTCTACTATTGGCTTGCCTGTCTATTGTGTTGGTCCCATGCTATTTAATTTTTGTCACTTCTCTTAGGAGAGATAGTTATCAGTCACTCTTTAAAAAAGTCATGGACATTTTCACATTTAGTCTTCTAGATAAACTTTAGTTTGTTCAGGTTTCTAAAGGAAGCTGTGTTGGCCCTGTGATTAGGAATGCATGAAATCTGTACGTTAAGCTGGAAGTAACTATGAACTTTATCATATTCAATCTTTCCAGCCAGAAGCAGAATAAATCTTTACATGTTCCTAATGTTCTCTTAAAAATTTATTATTATTATCGGTCAAACCTTTTCCTTCATTATATCTTCTGAGTTTTTTGTTGTTGTTGTCCTGTGTTTGTTTTGCCTTGTTTTTTGCTGCCAAATAGGAAAGCTATTGATGTGGGGATATTTATCTCATAAATCATTCATTATTGGTCTGTTACCTGGCGTAACTTGTTCTCCTCCTTTTCTGTAAGTTATACTTCCTATTTCTACTTCAGAAGAATACTACTAAAATAATGAGTTATATTCTTGTCTTCTCCCTGATTTTGCCTTCAGGTTTCCATTGTTAAATTTTACCTTGCCTTTTGGTTGGGATGGACATTCTTTATCATTTAGGGTTCCTATAGAGTTCGGACTGAAACTCAGGTATACTTACTTCATGATGGTATCTAACCACACCATCTGATTTATGCCGGGCCTAGGAGCCTCATTTTAAAATATTTAAATTGTTTATATAATTGAGGTTAACCATATGAAACATGCCTGAGTGAAAAAATTGGAAGGAGGGAAAGTTAAACAACAAATCCGATTTCAAGGAGAGGCCGTAGGGCTCCTAAGATTAAAGAAACTCACAAAGAGGGAGAAGTCTGACATTGTGGCTAGATTTAATAACAGTCTCTCAGGAAAAGGAATGGTGGTTCCACTGCAAAAAGAAACTATTCCTGAATAAAGTACTTAGTTCATTTATTTTCTTCCTTCCTTGTAAAAAGCATTTTAACATTATGAATATACCTCACTGTATAGCTTTGGCCATATACCATGGTCATGTTAGTGTTTTTGTTTCCTTGGTAAATTTTCCATTTTCTCTTTGACCCAGAAGGTAAAGCATTTCATTAATTGTAAAACACTTTACAACTCGAGATGTGTGTGACAATCAAGGTGTCTTCCAGGACAATTAATCAATTTGCTTAATCTTTTCTTATTACTTTTTAGTTTTATGGCATAAGATCAGACAATATGGCCCATTTGCTTTCTACTTGAGAACAATTTATTGAGATTTTCTTTATTCTCAGTTTCTAAAAATATTTCACCGACATTTAAAAAGAAGTATATTCTTTGTTTGAATTTCACTAAGTACAATAATTAGCTGTAAATTCAACTTTTCTATTAGATTTTCTGTCTGTATATTACCTAGTTGATTTGTCAGAAGCTGAAAAAATGTGTATTACCTTCTACTATAATTATATTTGTATTCGTTGCTCTATCTATTTCTAGTATTTTCTACTTTATATACTGATTTGTATTCCTATCAGATATCTATGTGATTCAGTTTATTCAGGTTTATGACTGCTTTTTCCATTGCGCCACCTGGGAAGCCCTGGGTTGTACTTTTTATCAATGACCCAAAACACCCATTTTGAGTCTTCATTCTGCTCCACAGGTTTTGTATTGTTTGTAAATTCCCCCCAGATTCTAACAATAGGATGGCTACCAATCTTATCTTTCAGTAGTTCCTACAGAGGTTTCATTTTATTCTGAGCCTCTGGATACATGTTTTTCATGGGAATTTAGAAGAGGCTAGGTCAGGTTTAATTTACAACAGAAACCATCCCAGAACGAAAACATACTGAATGCACACAGTCTACCAACCTCTACGCTGAGCACTTGACATACGATAGCCCATTTTAAACATCACAGTAACTTTATTAGATGGAGAAGCCCACTTCTAACATCTGCTCGTGTGGTCCAGAGTACGAGTGAAGGGGTCTTTCCCACACCCAGCCTCTGTCCCACACCACAGGCATCTCACATGTGTGCGGACACCACAGTCCCCCACATCCCAATTCCATCTATTTCAACCCCCTCTTCTTACCCCTTGCCTTGATGGCAGCATTAGGACACCATTGTCTACCCTCTGAAGGGAGATCTGAGAAAGGCAAGCCCTGCTGTTTTGGTCCAGGGTACCCAGAATGTGGAGAGGCACAGGCACTGGGAGAGTGGCCATGTCCCCTTGGACCCACAGAGTCTGAGTCACATGGGAAGACGAGGTCAGAGAAAGGACAGAGCAGGGTCCGCTAAGGTGGGATGGGACAGTGCGTCAGGATCAGTAAGGCCAGGGTGCCCAGGTCTAACGGCAGTATTGGAAATAAAGATTGTCCCCTGCAAGTTCCAGAGACTGGCCTTGAGCCTATATTTGTCCAATCCTAAACCCACGTTACTTATCTTTAACTTATGTGCATTATAGAGGTACCGTGGTTTCAGACCATGAGCTATGGTGTTCTGGAAAGGACTTTGAGCTTCTTGAAGTTAAAAAGGAAGAAGTTTAAGCACAGATAACTTCTCCTCCTCAGAATGGTTGCATTATTTTGCCGAAGAAGAAACCTGAGCTACTGAATCTGCTTTCATCAGAATTAGACTTACCTAACCCGCTTAGAGGTCCCCCTAGGAATGTAGATTTTAGGTGGACTCAGAAGTGTCCCCATCACCTTTTGTGTCAGAAAACATGACTGGACATGGAAACGCAAGGGTGCTGCACTGCCGTGCAACACTTCCTTGTAAATCTCCAGGGTACCTGGGAGGGGCAGGAATTCCTTGTCCCATGGGGCCAATTTCCTACAGCAAAAAATGATTCTAAATAGGTTTGCCGACAGCGTCTCACAAGGGAGCCTGGCACAGAGCATGGGCTCCAGCAGGACCTTCTTAGCCTGAAAGATGTACCATAATTTCTCTTTTGTGAGTAACAGCAGTGCCCTGGTGCGTCACTCAGCATTTCACATGTAACGATGAATGGCTCATTAGCTCCCTCCTCTTCAGAGCTGTGTGTAAAGGATTCCTCCTTCAGCCTGTGTTCATTTAACTTTTTCCCTCTTTTCTTCACTAAGTCGGTTTTTTCTTTCATCTTCATTCAGATGTCTTAAAAAAAAGTCATCCTGTACTCTCGTCATTCTAAAGTCACCACAATTTCTTCATTCTTATTGTTTAATAAAGCCATTTTCCTTTTTGTGGGTGTTTCCTCTGATTCCATTTATAAAATATTCATCTCTCCTTCTCACCTCTGGGAGGGCAACGTTTGCCGCTATCAGTTGACCTGGCCTTTTCATTGTGGGCATCTTTTCCACTTGTGACTGCAAAACACTTTATCACACACAAAGCATGTCATACATTTTAGGTGGAGACAACTGAAGATTGTGATAGAGGCTGGAGGGAGGCTTTTGTTTGTTTTAGCCAAGATGGTCAGGAGTAGAAGACCTCAGGGTGTGCGTGCTTAAATCAAGCATCCAAAAACGCCTACAAAGACTGAAAAACCAGCTCCAACAGACCAGCACACCTTTGTGGTTAAGGGGATCAGAGAGAACGGAGGAGCGCAAATATGCCAATGAGAGAGTTGCTTTTGTTTTTGTCTGCTTACCGGATATACAAATTACTAATGATGAGCAACTCTACAAGCAAATCTTTTAATCATGCCTTTTTCTCACTACCAGTGATGACTGCAGTGTTGGCAGCTCTCCCAGAATGGCACATGTGTGGGTTCCTCTATTGTATAGTGAGCAGTGGATATCGCCTACTATCTGATGTAGCAAAGCTCTTTTTCAATTGAGGAAATTATTATTTTATCAGACACGGTTTGTTCCATTCTGAATGGTTTTATTTTGCTCTTGGCTGATTTAATGGATTCGAGTAACCCAGGACACTAAAAACCTAAGCCGTGAAGAGATTTAGAACTGCTTCCTTTTTAAAGACCTTCAAAAGATTCACTTAGAATTACCTACTTTAAAGATTCCAAAAAAAAAAAAAAATGAAAGCTAAATTTAAGAAGTAAATGTGTGGTAGAAATTGTTGTGATACAAACGTCATTTCTGTAATGACTTTCATCTGTGTTTTCTTCCGCCTAACTATACACGGATTCCTTAATAAACTATTTTTAAATTAAGAGAATTTAGTAATTACACACAGGGTTTTTCCCTTCCTATTTAGAAAAATCATTAAAATCCAAAATAATCAGAAAAAAAAACCCCAACAAATAAAATTGACACACATTCTTCAAGATAAACGTTACTTCTCTGATACCTTTAACAATTAATGTGACATATTTTATAGTTCACATTCATTTATATTAAGCTGAGGATTTTGAATCTTTTAAAATTATTCTTTGTTCACTCTTATTGATAATGACTGTCATTTTCTTCCCCAAATATCATTAGAGTTTAAAATTTATGGATTCAGAGAGGGCTTTTCTCCATTTGAGAGCATCAGAATCTGAGAGAAGGAATATTGTATTCCTCATCATCTGTCTCCCATGCCACCTGTCTTGTAGTGTGTGATCAGTAAGTACTTTTTTGACATACATGAAATTGAACATCAACTTTAAGGTCTCAGAAGTTGCCACTTGTGAATATCAGACTAAAATAAGATCAATAAGGTCCTACTGTATAGCACAGGGAACTATATTCAATATCCTTGAGAAGCCACAATGGAAAAGAATATGAAAAAGAATGTGTATATACGTAGAGCTGAATCACTTTGCTGTACAGCAGAAATTAACACAACATTGTAAATCAACTACATATCAATAAAATAAATTTTTTTCAAAAAGAAACAGGGCTTCCCTGGTGGCGCAGTGGTTGAGAGTCCGCCAGAGCGGCTGGGCAGGTGAGCCATGGCCGCTGAGCCTGCGCGTCCGGAGCTTGTGCTCCGCAACGGGAGAGGCCACAACAGTGAGAGGCCCGCGTACCGAAAAAAAAAGAAACAAAAAGAAAACTCCACTCTCCCTATGACTATGTAAATCTAACTACCTAGTGCCACCAAAGTATGTTTAACATCTTAAACACCTAAGTTATTATTAAGGTATAACTCAGATACCAGAGGAATATAATGCATGGCAAAAATAAAACCTCACTAATTTAAACCAATTATGCTGCTGGCCACCTTGACTTAGCAAAATGACTGATTCTTTTAATATAGTAGTTCTAATTTATTCACCATCTGCATCTGCTGGCCTTCAGGATTCAACAGTTAGAAAATATAACTTCCTAACTTTTAGAATGTTGTTGATTTGGATATATCTAGAAAACAACATTGGTTTAATGAATAAAATAATACCTCTTTTATGCAGCATTATCAGAAATAAGACATTCCAATTTTATTTACTTTGGCCATTTTTGAAAGAAATCTTCCGAAATCTAAAGTGACCTACCTATATCTAAAAACACTGACCTCATAGAAACAGAGACTAGAACGGTGATTGCCGGGGGCTCAAGAGTGGCGTAAACGGGGAGATGTTGGTCAAAGGGTATAAACTTTCATTTATAAGATGAATAAGTTCTGGAGAGCTAACGAACAGTATCATAACTATAGTTAACAATACTGTATTGTATACTTGAAAGTTCCTATAAAAATAGAACTTCAATGGTCTCACCATAACAACAATGGCACGGTAATTATGTGAGGTGAAGGATGCGTTAACCAACCTTACCGTGGTAAACATTTCTCAATACATCCGTGTATCAAATCATAACACTCTATACCTTAAACTTTCAATGTTATATGCCGACTATATCTCAATAAAACTGACAAAAATTCAGTCCTGAAAAAAATATATCTTTTTAAATAAAGTGACCTACATACTCCCCACCCTTGTTAAAGAAAGTAAACATAATTTAATTTTCTTGATGCCTCAGGGATATCCTTACGAGCACCCACCACTATACAATGAAGTAGGTAGGTGGCTTCCCCCTTACATAACACCATGCCTCTGTGTGAGGTTGTACAGATCACAAAGCTTTTATGCACACAACATTCCACTTGATATAGATTAAGTGGTCCCAGACTGCCCCATTTTTTGAGTTCCTGTAGCAGTTTTTCTGCTTCTTAACTCACTCAGGTGGTTGACTGTTACTTCTTGCTGGTAACAGTGTCTCCTTTGGATTCCTCCTTAGCAACTCCCGACTGCCAGCCTCCAGTTTCACATAAGTTGGGAAACTAGAAAGTCAGGTTTGTTCAAACTCTCTACAATAAACTTTGAGTTGGAGAGAAGGTTTGAGAAATCCTACAAATATTCATAATATTCGTTAGCTTTCATGCATGGATTTTCTGATATCCTTTGGGACTTCGCAAAGTTAATGCTTTTGAGGCTATTACTCATAATCCATCCATCCATCCTTCCAACGTATATTTGTTGAGTGCTTCCCAGAGCCAGGAACTATACTACATAAGAGGATTACAGTGGCTAATAAAGCAAACACGGTCCTTTTGCTCCAATGGAGTTTACAGTTTAGTTGGGGAGAATGGCAGTAAACAAGTAAACAAGCAAATAAACACTTCACCACCACCGCGGTACGAGTGTTCTCACTGCGACTGTAGCAACCACACATCCCCAAGCTGATCTGTATAGTGTAATTACCTTCTATTTATATTGCTTAGTAATTCATGCCATTTTCACGTATTTTATTTCATGTTAGCAGAAAAGTTAAGGAGTAAAACCCTGTGACAAAGGAGAAACTGAGGTTCAGAGAGTTTTACATGATCAGTGGTCCAACCAGGGCTTGAACAAAGGGAGTCTACTCTCCACTTCCATCTTGGGTTCTTTCCATTAAATGAGAGGACATTGCTTGGAGTAAGTGCTACAGAGGAGCTATATCTTTCTCACCCTCCCTAGGTTTTATCACCTACAATGTCCTCTACAATCTTCTGAGGCTTTTCATCTATGAGCCAACAAGTCTGTGGGGTTTTTTTTTCCCCACATCTACCCAGCAAGTTATTTAACACCCTTTACAAAATCACCCAATAAACTCTTATGGTGGTAAGTAAGAATAGGTTCTCGTGGGAACCTGGAAGGGCAAGGAGGTGAAGAAAAGCTTAGTGTCATTTGAAAAAAGATGGTAAGGTACTTTATTTCTGAATACCACAACGGAGAGATAGCAGAGGAAAAGGGAAGAGGACAAGGATTGGGGCTTTGAAAGTCTTGAGCATTAATAGGTGATAGAAAGTACAGTACTGAAGAAAGACCCCGTGAATGTGTGGGCTGAGTTATATAAAGAGGCAGAGACCCTGGTGTCCCTAAGACCCAGCTCAGAGGGGTGAAGACAGAGAGATCTAAAATTGCACCAGCAAAAGGATTTAGAAGAACTTCAGACACCCAGTTCAGTGAAGGGAATGAAACTCAAATTGTAGAGTGGCATGGGTGAAATTAAACATTAGGAAATATTGGGATTATAATAATTCGACAAGTGTTTTTTTATTTCATGACAAATCTAACATCCAGTTCATTGGTTGAAGGCTGCTATTTCTATATGATATTTTACCATGACTTTATTTTTAATTCATGCTTTTGCTTTTTTTTATTTTTTATTTTTATTTTTGCAGTACGCGGGCCTCTCACTGCTGTGGCCTCTCCCGTTGCGGAGCACAGGCTTCGGATGCGCAGGCTCAGCGGCCATGGCTCACGGGCCCAGCCGCTCCACGGCACGTGGGTTCTTCCCGGACAGGGGCACGAACCCGCGTCCCCTGCATCGGCAGGCGGACTCTCAACCACTGCGCCACCAGGGGAAATCCCCATGCTTTTGCTTTTAATCAATTTTTAATAATGGGTTTTAATTTTCTTCCTACTCAAGAGTCTACTTTGACTTACTCTAATGATTTTTTGTGATTATATACATAATAATCAGCAAACCTGCTCTGTGGCCTTTATTACCAAGACTCTCTGCCCTCCTTAAGGTTAAGCTCATCAATAATTCGCTAGTACGGTACTTTTTTAAGTGAAACTATCATTTTATCTTTGCATTTATATGTCATTCCCTTTAAAAGTTAAAAGTAGACATTGCTATGTTAAGTATGCAGAAAGTCAGCTTTCCGAGCATGACAGGAAGAGAATATAGTTTACAGCTTTAATATATATTTAAACTTTTTATAGCATTGCTGTACTAATATTGAGATAATTAATAAATATTTGTTGACTTGAACACTATGACTACATAGTTCTTTTTGTTGGCTGTTTTGTTTTTGCCTCTTTGTTGCTAGAGTGGGGCTGTCAGAAACATCATATACAGCTCCCTGTTTTAACAATAGTGTAAGTTGGGGAACGTTTTTATTCTTTTTAAAAGATAGTCAACAGAAGAATCTTGGTCTGCTGAATTCTAGTCTCTCTACTCTTTTTAAAGTTCCTATATAAGCTAAATTCCTCTCATACAGAATTTACTATTCTATTTATGAAACTATTAGATTCGACAACAACCCCATTAAATAAATAAAAAGAGGAGTATCCTTATTTCAGACAGGAGGGCTTTAAAGAAAATAAAGTAAGATAACCACTACAATGACCCAGTCATCTGTTGTCTGTAAGCCACATTGATAAACACACTCAGCATTTCCCTTGCTCCGACCCAAAGGCCCTAAAGGAACCTTCCAATATTCTGCCCTGTCATTCACGTAATCTGACCAATTCTCAGAACCATACCAGAGCTGAGGATGCCCTTGTTCGGAATAAAAACAAAAGTGGAAGAAGAACTTAGAACCATCTACTAGTTGGTTTGAGCTTTTTAAAAGCTCAAATGCTACCACTCAGACTTACCCTCACCTGTCTAGAGATATTCAGAGGTCTGTCCCTGTTAATGACAGACAATGGAAACCAAAAGAAATCTACAAACACGTGAATGGCATGTTTTCTTTTCCCAAAATGATGTCTCAACATCCATCTTGCCTTGGTCATTCCCCACTCATTTCCTAGGCTCAACCAGGGAAACCCACCAAATGGCAAGTTATCTGGCAAACTGTTTATCTAGTCTGCTAATAAAATAGATCAACAATATCCATTGCTCTTTTAAAAACATGGAGATACACACACACACACACATATACACATGTATCACCATATTCTCAAAATTATTCATCAACATGTTTCATGTTGATTTCTTGAGAGAGATATATTTAATCAATAAAGCAAATAACAAATAACAAAAACTGAAAAAGGCAGAACACACTAATCATTTTTCCTTGTGACACCCATACAGACAACATTTATGAAAACAACCATTCTTACAGCATGGAAACAAGGCAATTAGGAACCCTGGAGTTGGTCTGGGTCCTCCTAGAATATTTGCATGACTGAGAGTTACTGCTGCTTCATTTATAAAATGGAACTGGTAATACTTACTCACTCTGCACTTTACATCTTTAACTTCCTTTGTGGTGAAGGCTGATATACATATTTCCACACTGTATAAAAAGATAGTCCCTCCGTTGACACTGGAAAACAGCTGCAGTAACTTCTCAGGTATCACCACCTACCACTACAAATCTCTGAAATAAGAAACGGACTAGACCACCTGAAATAAACCAGAGAGGTGGCATTCATTTTAAGCCACCACAACTGGCAGCCCAAGGGTTAAGAACAGGATGGCCATTAGCATTAAGAATCACCTGTAATAACAACTGAGGTTTGCATGAGTTGTAGGAAGGTAGGAATGAGGAAAACAAGACATTTTCCTCCCTCAGTGTGAGGGCTAGGACGCTTCAAATTTTCAGTAATATGTTAATAAACTTCAAAAAGAATTGCAAAAATTTCCCATACCTATCCAGGAGAATATTCACCTCTAGAGTAAAACTGAACGTTTTAAAACATAAATTTTAAACTCACCCACTCTAAGAGTTCTAGCAGACGTTCCTGGGAATCTGAAATCAAAAGAATTTGAGAACTATTATGAACGATACAAAATCACAAATTCCTGTATTTAATTCAGGAAGCAAGAAAAGTCATGGACATTTTCCCTAATTTTTAAAATAAAAAAATGAGTTAGCTTTCGGTGATGAAGCACATTCTCTATTTCATGGTTTATGACACTTGTTACTTAGAATAATTGGGACCTTCTGGAAAATTGCTCTCTGAGCAATTCAGTAGCATGTTTGATGAATATTTTAATGTAAGACTATACCTTCCAGTCAGTGTAATAGTATATTAATATACTTAATACTGTATAATGAAATCTTGAAGTAATCTATTGCTCTGAAATGCATGGTTATTAAACAGGAGTGAGTTAAATATATACAAATGAATTTTAAAATATAGCGTTTATTTTTCAGTTTACTAGAGAAAAGATATTTTTTCCACCAGGACCCATCAGGCTGCTTTATATAACCCCCAAACTCCCCACCCCGACCTATTCCACCCGCCTGAGCTATACTAAAATTTTGCAAAGCCTTGCATTGTTCTCCCTGACACCGGATCAGCCGACACAAAAAAGCAACTGCCAACTCAAAAGCAATCCGGTGATAGAGCCTGGTGCTATCTAATCAAGGGCAAAAGGTCACTTCCGAACAACTGGGCAATAAAAGATTATTTCTAGCAACAAAACAGTGAGGCCCAGGGGTGCGGGGTAGAAAGTGGGGAGGGGCCGGGGAGGAAGGAGGGCAAAAGGGCTCCTGTCTGTGAGAGGAAGTGCATTGACTCAAGGCAGCAGACGGGAACCATCTGGCTCCTTTCGAGGTCTGTTCTTAAAGACAAGAGAGAAAGTCCCCTTTAAAGGGGCCAGTGACTCTGGGCTGTGCGATTCTAACTTTTTAATAGCATAAAACCAGCTTTCTCAGGCATAGAAAAATCAGAGAGAGAGAGAAAGGCGGGGAGGGAGGGAAGAAATCTTTTTCCAAACAGAAGGATACCTCTCCACAAATGCTAACTAGAGAATGCATTGCTTTTCACCTCATATCAGTAAATAAACCCTCTTGATAACTACTAAGCAGATGATCCAGCAACTGGTGTTTAATTATTATTTGAAGTTAACCTGAAGTTAAAACACACACCCAGAGACACATCGTTCGTAAAAGTATATCAAATCCTTTTTTAATGGAACAGTTGTACTAATGTCTTCCTCTGCCCTCCCAGGACAACTAAATTCTTCCTCCTTCTACTTTATGACTCCCTCCCCTCTTCCCAGCCTCTCCCATCTATAGCCTTCTCCCTTGTTCTTGTTGAAGCACCTTGGAAAGGGTGCAAAGAAAGTCGAGAGCCCTATTACATTCAGCCTAGATGCCTTGGTCTGAGGAAAGCCAGAATTACAGCATACCCTATTTTCCCACCACCCAAAAGAGTCAGTACCAAGTCAACTATGTCCTCAATTCCCTCATCTGTGATTTTTTTTTTTTCTTTTAACCACTGAGTAATTACCAACTGAAATAGAAAGCGCCCAGGCTGAGAGACCAGGGCTAGCTGTGTGGCTGCAAACATGAGATCCTAATTACAGTAATTCAAAATCCACAGGACAGGAAGCCTAATCATTTTTAGGCTTTTTTTTTTTTTTTTTTGGAGGGGTGCAGCATGTCTAACAGACCAGCTGATCTGAAACATTTCAGGGTGGGCCTCAGGATGGCATTCATATTTCTAAACGTGAACATCTTTTAAGAATAGCTGGGCTTCCTAAAAAAAAAAAAAAAAAAAAAAAAAAAAAAAAAAAATGGCTGTGTCCAAGAATTGGGGTTTGGAATAAATGTCTGCCAACCACTCCAGCAGTCGTGTTAGGAAGAAAACTGAGCATTTAAATGTCTACTTCTCCTAAGACAGCTAACCCTTGGTCCCGAGAGAACACATTGAGAAACTGGTCTACAGAGGAAATTTCATGTAAGTAGGAAACAGAAACGTAGATAAGAAAATTGGAACTTGCTTTTCGACATGCACATAAGCATGAGAAAAATATTACAAAGAAATATTGAAATGACATTATAAAAAATTTTAACACAAAGATATATTTATGAAGATTTCCTCTCGAGAAGAATACCATAGGATAATTTAAATGCCATATTGTACATAAATAAGTAACAATGACGACGATGATGATGGTGGTGGTGGTAGTTATCAGCAACTTTTATTAACTGTGCACTGCACACTGACCTCTGAACAGGAGGTATAATGGGATTGCCACAGAAAGTTACCTGGGATCTATTCTTCAAGAAGCTTATAATCTAAAAGTGGGTGCGATAAACCCACTTGGAAAACATGCCAAAGAATAAATAAATAAGCCTAATACTAATTGTTCCTTAATGCTTAAGGGACACTGGAATAAAATATACACTGGATTAGGGATTAGGCCAGATTTCTTTGAGGAAGACCTTTGAGATGAATTTCAAACAGAATTTTAAAGCAGGGTAAACACATGCTTTGGCAGAGTGAAGACATTGGTCTTTTCTAGCCAAGGATGTTTAAAGGGGGAATGACAAAATCTGAGAATGGTCAACTGGAGGTGATGCTCTGAACTAAAGAGATACGGTAGATGATGACAGTTAAGAGAGGGAGGGCCTGTGGGAGAGGTGGGCACCCGGAAGTGTCTTGTTTAAAACTCATAGGCTTCAAAGACAAATCAAAACCAGAATACAGGGCTTCCCTGGTGGCGCAGTGGTTGAGAGTCCGCCTGCCAATACACGCGACGCGGGTTCGTGCCCCGGTCCGGGAAGATCCCACATGCCGCAGAGCGGCTGGGCCCGTGAGCCATGGCCGCTGAGCCTGCGCGTCCGGAGCCTGTGCTCCGCAACGGGAGAGGCCACAACAGTGAGAGGCCCGCGTACCGCAAAAACAAACAAACAAAAAAAACCCAGAACACACCCATCAAGATGGATTTTTTTTTTTTTTTAATTAAAAGTGTCGGTGGGGATGTGGAGAAATTGGAACCTTTATGCACTATTGGTAGGGAGGTAAAATGGTGCAGCCACTGTAGAGAAAAGTGTGGTAGTTCCTCAAAAAATTAAACATAGAATTACCACATGATCTAGCTATTCAGCTTCTGGGTATACACCCAAAATAATTGAAATGAAGGGATTCAAACAGGATTTTGTACATCCATGTTCATAGCAGAGTATAACGTTTCCATTTGGAATGACGAAAAACTTCTGGAAATGGATAGTGGTAATGATCGCACAGAAATGCAAATGTACCTAATGCCACTGAACTGTACACTTAAAATGGTTAAATTGATAAGTTTTACGTTATGTATATTTTACCACAGTAAAAAAGTGCGTTAAGATAGATTTTTTTTTTTAAAAAGATGATCTTCATTGAATAGCCATCTCAGCATGGCCAAGGGTACTTACTCTTTGAGACCCAATTTCCTCAACTGTAGAACAGGGATATGACATCCACAATCTAGGTTTACAAATACAAGAAATAATGTAAAGTGCCTACCTCTTGGAATATGAACTAACTAGTATTCTTGGTTGCAAGAAATGGAACCACAAATGATGTAGCTTAGGGAATTTATTGGCTTATTGAAGCAAACTGCTAGAGGGAGAAGGCTGGAAGTTGGTCCTAGGAACAATGGAAACTAAAAACTCCAGTGCAGTCAGGTTCTTCTAATTTGGCCTGTCATTTCTGCATGGTAATTTCTCTGCTGGAGACTATGACTAATGGGATTCCAGGCATACATTCTTACACCTTCACAACTGGACAAAAAAAGAGGTTTTCCTTTGGTCCTGCTTGAAAGATGCTGATTGGACTATCCTTGGTCACATGTTCATCCCCTGGACCAATCACTGGGGGTAGGGAAGTGAAAAGTCCCCATTAAAACACAAATTAAAGAGGGAGGATGGAGATTGCCACTGGGAGAGTAGGTGTGAGCAAAGTAGCCATCTGATTGGGTGACTATAACAGCAAACTCAAGAAATGGTAAGCCAGATTTTATACACAACATAAACAGAAGCCACCTTAGATCTCTGAGCAGAGAAATGGTCATTTTATCTAAGAAATATGCATTTTGTGTTATTTTGAACTAATCGATTAATTCAGTTGCTCATTTATTAACACTATCCCAAGGTACATTACTATATATAGGATAATTTTCTGAATAACTGAAATCGACTCTCCCAAGTATTAAGATTTTTATTTTATCTAAAATATATTATATATATATATTATATTCTTTTTATGATGAAATATAAAGACACATTTTTTTGTAAATTGAAGATCACTTGTTGTGCAAATAAAACATCATACTGTGTTGTAATACGCCAATACTCTCAGGAACAGTTTTGGTGCTTAGAACTGCTTAAATCCTTCACTCAAGGCCCAGATGGCATCTTTCGATCAACAGTTGTTACTTCTTTCTATTCTCATTTTTCTGCTTCAAAAAATCCCTTCCTTCCTATCATCCTTCATCCTGCTTCTAATTGCTGAGTATTAACCATCGAGATAATCAGTGACTATGAGTAAAATAAGACTTTCAGGGTGCATTTTATAGGGAAAAATGGATTGGCTTTGTGCCACAGAATTATTATAGGTGTTCAAGGATTTGTTCTTCAGGTTCACAGAAGTGTTTTAGAAAATTAGAAGCCAACCTCTGCCTGAAATCCTGCTACTTCAGAACACTGGGTCAAGAAGTACTAAACCTTATGGTGGAATCAAAGATCACTGAGGCATTGAAAGTTTCTAATCTAGTTATTGAAACACATTTCATGAAAATTAACTGTGTAGAGAATATCATCAAGTTTTAAACTTGTGTATATAATAAGAATTCAGAAGAAATATGTTAGAATATTTGCAAAGCGAGTTTATTTGGCCCAGGATATGTTGGTTATTGAATTTCTCAACTAGATTTTCTGAAGAAGTATCAACCAGACTAAGAAAATCTTGACTCTATGATCATTAACGTCACTGTCAAAGTAGCTACTGAAATAGAGAAATCTCTTACAGTCAGTACAGCAATCCCTACTGACAGTTATCGATTTCTACAATTTCTCTTTAAGGGAACTTTGATTCTGCTGTCGATCAAACTACTGATGGTCGTGGCAACAACAATGTATCTAAGGGAAAGACCTAGAAGGATCCTGAAGAACGTGCGTGCTCTCTTCACCTGTTTCACCTGTGAACATAATAGAGAAATCTCTTACAGTCGGTACAGCAATCCCTACTGACAGTTATCGATTTCTACAATTTCTCTTTAAGGGAACTTTGATTCTGCTGTCGATCAAACTACTGATGGTCGTGGCAACAACAATGTATCTAAGGGAAAGACCTAGAAGGATCCTGAAGAACGTGCGTGCTCTCTTCACCTGTTTCACCTGTGAACATAATGTACACAGCCTAGTATTTTCAGTAGCAAGTGCTCAAATACCTAAAGAGTCAAATCAGTGATTGCACATTTTGAAAGGAGGAACTGTGTGTTGAATGGAAGGTTAAGGAGGACAGGAGAAATCCAAAAGAGCTCTCTTTCTTGTTTGCTCCTTCTGAAAGCCTAGTGGGCATCTGAAATATCGTTTTGGCATGTGATTAAAAGGAGAAATAAGTGATAAAACATCGAAATTAACCCATAGGCAAAAAGCATGCAGTTCCTACATGAACTAACTGCCTGCCGTCCTAAGAGGGAAAACCCACAGATAAAATCTGTGCCCCCGAGACTTCCCTGGTAGCACAGTGGTTAAGAATCCGCCTGACAATGCAGGGGACACGGGTTCGATCCCTGGTCCAGGAAGATCCCACATGCCGCAGAGCAACTAAGCCCACAAGCCACGACAACAGAGAAGCCGCTGCAATGAGAATCCCTCACACTGCAATGAAGAGTAGCCCCAGCTCACCACAACTAGAGAAAGCCCAAGCAAAGCAACGAAGACCCAATGCAGCCAAAAATAAAAAGATTAAAAAATATATATATATATATAAATAAACGTAAAAAAAAAAAAACCTGTGCTCCTGCCAAGGCGTTAAGTCTCTACAGCTATGTAAACTGCAAAGAGTTTGCAAAGGAACAAATCCAGGACATAACCCCTTGAGAACAACAAAAGGGATGCTTGTCCAGACATTCACATCGCATCACGCCACTTCACAACTTACAATGAATCTAGAAAAAGAGGCATGATTTTGGCATGGCCCGGTCCTGTTACTCTCATTCCATAAGACAAGGCAAGCATATCCTTATTTTCTGGTTTACATTTTACCTACTTGAATCCACCTAGTGAGACACTGACAAACCTGTTAAACCAAACTAAGCCAATCAATGCAGAGCAGCCAAATAACTTACAACATCCTAAAAAAAAAAAAAAAAAAAAAGGAACAAAAAACTATTTTGCTATAAGCTGCAAAACTTATTAGCAATCAATCAAGGCCTGATACTCAATGTTAGGGGCTTATCTAAGCACCTTTTTCTTTCCTTCCCCCTGCTATCTCACTGATAACTGGCTTCTAGTATAGAGAGTCTGAAGAACTTTTGTTGTGTTTCCTGTGTATTCAGATCACACTGCTTTAGCTTAAGTTGTAAGATATTTTACTACGGCACAAATACTTAAACCCAAACCTCTTGCAGTGAGAAACAAGAATTTTGTAGATAAAAACAGAGAGACAGAGACAGAGACAGAGAGAGAGAGAGAGCGGGAGAGAGGGAGGGAGAGAGAGGCTGGCTAGATAGGTAGATAGACTGACAGCTGATCAATGTGCCTTTGGCCACCATGAGATTTAGGGTATAATCTTCCACTCCTAGATCTTCCATATTTACCCATCAGAGCAAATATTTATAACCTGTGCATTTAGAATAGCTGCTATATGGAAAGAGGCATATCTGACACTCACAACATTAATAAAACAGTATCTAAAGTGTCAAAACATGTCCATTTCATGAAATTTGTTCCCCTGGCATTCTTTTTTCTTTTTAAATAAATTTATTTATTTATTTTTGGCTGTGTTGTGTCTTCACTGCTGCACGTGGGCTTTCTCTAGTTGCCGTGAGTGGGGGCTACTCATTGCAGTGTCTTCTCTTTTTGTGCAGCACGGGCTCTAGGCACACGGGCTTCAGCTGTTGTGGCATGTGGGCTCAGTAGTCGTGGCTCGCAGGCCCTAGAGCGCAGGCTCAGTAGTTGTGATGCACGGGCTTACTTGCTCCGTGGCATGTGGGATCTTCCTGGACCAGGGATCGAACCTGTGTCCCCTGCGTTGGCGGAGGATTCTCAACGACTGCGCCACCAGGGAAGCCCTCCCCTGGCTTTCTTGAGTTTGTCTAAATTTTGCCAGATTTAATACAATTTAATACAAATTTAGTTTCATTTAGTTGTATACATTTAGACTCAAATTCTTCTATCACAGGTAAACTTGGGAAAATTTACCCCACTGCCTATATGTGCGATGTAAAATAGTAAAGGACACAGCAAATTATAAGATTAAAAAAATGTAATATAAGAGATTTATTGTATACTATTTATTCTTATTTCCTTGAATCTGCTATTCAGAGAATTAGAGGAGAATTCAGAAGACTGAAGTCACATCTTTTATCCCACAAGCTTTTTCCCTGCCATCTCCTCTTTGGCCTCTCTAAGTACTTACACTGATGAAACTATGGGAGGAAAAATATATTATTCACCATCTTAATACTTTAGCAATGCAAAAAACATGCAGCTCGACGATCTTTCTCTTGCTAAATAGTGAAAATAAAGATTAGTTATATATGGCCCAAAGTCACTGGCGAGGAGCTTATAAGCTAGTTAGAGGGTCGGAACTAACCTACAGTAAGCAACACATTGCCGACTGAAGGCAATCCATTTGCTTTGGAAGTCAGGAGCCTTGGTAAGGCTGGCAATCTCTTATGAAATTTACAGAGCTGCCTAATGGATGTTTGCTATAAAGCCACTGCCCACCTTTGCATGCAGCTAAGTCACTGAAGTACCTGCAGACCAAGGAATCCTTATTGTAACGTTTGAAGAATTATCTTCTATCCAGAAACCACACTGTATTAGTCAACTAGGGCTGCCATAGCAAAATACCAAGGATTAGGTGGCTTACACAACACAAACGTATGGTCTCACAGTTCTGGAAGCTAGAAGTCCAAGATCAAGGTGTGACAGGGTTGGTTTCTGGTGAGATCTCTCTTCCTGGTTTGTAGATGGCCGCCTTCTCACTATGTCCTCACATGGCCTTTCCTTTCATACAGTCATGTTGGGGGTTAGAACTTCAACATATGAATTTGGGGGGAATACAATTCAGTCCATAACACACACCTTACGTTTAGAGAGTTATGGAAGACTACCACCATCAAAAGATTATGACTTGGAGGCTTCCCTGGTGGCGCGATGGTTGAGAGTCCGCCTGCCGATGCAGGGGACATGGGGTCGTGCCCCGGTCCGGGAAGATCCCACATGCCGCGGAGCGGCTGGGCCCGTGAGCCATGGCCACTGAGCCTGCGCATCCGGAGCCTGTGCTCCGCAACGGGAGACGCCGCAACAGTGAGAGGCCCACGTACTGCAAAAAAAAAAAAGATTATGACTGGGTCCACAAAGTTTAGGCCCTTGTAAATTTCCTGGGAGGAAAAAGAAATCAGTTCCCTTCACCAAAATATGGCTTAGTTTTATCTCTCTGGCTTTTATTGAAGTTTGCTATGAGAAATAACTACAGGAACTCTTTCTACCTTTTTTTGAGGATACTGTCCACTCCCAAAATTCAATTCCCTCTACATAAGCTCTGTGTGAGAACTGTCTTTTACAGTTTAGTGCCAGGGGCAAAAATTGTCCTCCACGAGAACTTCCTATAATTCCTAAAAATCTCAAGCATCTCAAACTACAATTTTTTCACTTTTTCTTCTAGTCTGAAAGGAAACTTTGGATCATATTGGAAGCTCAAACATAGCAAATTTATTAACAGCTTATACTCGTAATCATCCTCTTACATTTTTTGCTTTTTAATCCTGATTCTCTTATTTCTTTTTTTAGTAACAATTCTTTTACTATGTTTTTTAGCTGGCTCAAAAATACCTTTTTATGAAAAAAGATAGCGTTTAAACACATTAAAGTAAACCCCTGGTACTACAATTATCTTCATAAGATTAAACTAGATTTTTTTTGGTGGGTGTGGGTGGGTACGCGGGCCTCTCACTGTTGTGGCCTCTCCCGTTGCGGAGCACAGGCTCCGGACGCGCAGGCTCAGCGGCCATGGCTCACAGGCCCAGCCATTCCGCGGCATGTGGGATCTTCCCGGACTGGGGCACGAACCCGTGTCCCCTGCATCGGCAGGCGGACTCTCAACCACTGCGCCACCAGGGAAGCCCTAAACCAGATTTTTAAAAAATCAGATGGCAGCTATTGAATTCTGTGAAAAAAATACCTAGAAAATTAAAAAGAGAGTCACCACCAAAAAAGAGAATCCTGATTGCCCCTTAGGTTTTCACTCACCATACCCAGAAAAATGAATACCTAGCAATGAATATGAAAATAAAACTTTAAAAGTAGCAAAGCTCATTTAAAAGGGGAAGATAAAGCTCCCAACAGAGTAAATGGATAATTTTGAGCCATTATATGTAAATTAACTTTCATACTGTTTGGTAGTTTTTAAAGTGAACCTTTATCTTAGCTAGTAGTAGTTGCTAGGAGAGAAGCCCTACCCTGTGGTTGATGTGAGCCCACTGGTTTTTGCCCTGGACCTCTATCAGAGGTAGTCCACTGCTGGATGATGCAGTTTAAAGATTAAACAAAAGCAACAGCAGAGCACCCAGCAGGCAAAGGACAGATGCCCCTTCTGAGTCTGCCCATGTGCTAGGATATGACTTCAAGGCCTCTTGCTGATAAGATTAATGCCTAAGAAAAAGCTGAGCTTCTTAAGGTTTAGAAAGAAACTGTAGTTTCTGGAAAGGGAGCTTGTGAAAGGAGAGGTCAAAGAAATCAGAAACGAAAATACTTAGTTCTTTTATTATGGTACAAAAATAGTGCCTTCAAATATCATGTTGCACTATGTTGTACAAATGTTTTGCACATGCTGTGTAAAAATCCAGAGGATGCAATTACAAAATGTCAGCAACATGTGTTAAGATAATATTTAAAATCTATCAATCATGTATGGATGTCAGAAAACAATATGCTCTGGGATCTGTTGAACAAAAGGAAACTAATGCAAAAAACTGGATAAGGTCTTCCAGAAATTCTACACAAATAGGACAGACCTCCATAAAAACTCTGTCTTATATTGTGGTCTCAACTGAATGAGAAAAAAAATTAAAGTAACTTACATTCTGATAGGGAAGTGTTAGGAGGTCTCTGGAAAAACAAGTTTTTACAAAGTAGGGGAAAAAGACTGGGCTAAACCATATATGGAAAATTAGACCAAGATGGAGACTGAGCACAAGCCTCTACCTTCCCTATCTAAAGCCCTCTGAAAGGATAGGAGAGATCGTATGGGAGGGAATAACTCCTGAAGAATATTAGAAAACAAGAAAGGGTACGATTAGTAGAATACCAAATGCTGGCAAGGATGCAGAGTAATAGGAATTCTAATTTATTGCTGGTGGGAATGCAAAAATGATATACCATTTTGGAAAAGTTTGGTAGTTCCTTATAAAGTTAACTATACACTTACTGCTATGGACTGAATGTTTGTGTGCCCCCAAAATTCATATGTTGAAGCCTAATCTCCAACATGATGACAATTGGAGGTAGGGTCCTTGGGAGGTGATTAGGTCATAAGGGTGGAGTCTTCATGAATGGGATTAGTGCCCTAATAAAAGAGACTCCAGAGAGCTCCCTCACCCCTCTCACCATGTGAGGACACAATGAGAAGACAGCCTTCTATGTACCAGGAAGAAGGTGCTCACTAGACACTGATTCTGCCAGCACCTTGATCTTGGACTTCCCAGCCTCCAGAACTGTAAGAAATAAATTTCTGTTGTTATAAGGTACCTAGTCTATAGTATTTGGTTATACCAGCCCAAACGGACTAAGACAATATGTTTATTTTTCCACATTTCATGACAGAAAAGCCAAGAATCTCAGAAAAACTGTGGTTCATCTGTTTAGCAAACTCACATCTCATACTCTACTACCACTGCACAAGGACACTTTTATTATAACATATTAGTATTGCCTGTTTATAACTGTCTATTTCTCTTTATTGAAGCATCAACTCTGTGAGGTAAAAAATTGTAGTTATCTTGTTCAATGCTGTAATCTCCAGAACTCTAGCAAAAACCTGATAAATCTGTTGAATTGAATGACTTAATTCCAACTTACGTGATGAAGTAAGTGCCATATCTGAAAGAGCGGCTATAGCATCAGTACATCGCACATCTATCTTGCCTCTACTCACCGTAGTAACCTAAGTGAACATTTTACAAATGAGCTCATCACTTAAATATAGTGATTCAGTACTAGGAGTAATGGCAGTGTGCCAAGCTAATCTACATGTTCATATTAATTCTGGAATAGCTTTCCAATGGAAACCTGGAAAGAATAGAATTGTATATACTCTGTATTTTCCCAGTATTCTTTGATCCGGCAATATGGAAAACCCAAGACTCAGTTAAGCAATTGCTGAGCATCAAACTTTATGAAGATTTTTAAAATATCTATTTTGGTTGGAACATTAAAAAAAAACTACAGGTCGGGGCTTCCCTGGTGATACAGTGACTAAGAATCCGCCTGCCAATGCAGGGGACACGGGTTTGATCCCTGGTCTGGGAAGATTCCACATGCCACAGAGCAATTAAGCCCGTGTTCCACAACTACTGAGCCTGCGCTCTAGAGCCCGCGAGCCGCAACTACTGAAGCCCGCGCGCCTAGACCCCGTGCTCAGCAACAAGAGAAGCCACCGCAATGAGAAGTCCACGCACTGCAATGAAGAGTAGCCCCCACTCGCCGCAACTAGAGAAAGCCCGCGCGCAGCAACGAAGACACAACGCAGCCAAAAATAATTAATTAATTAATTTCAAAACCACAGGTAAAGTCAACTTTTGAAAAAGGCACAGTTGTATTAGAATGCAAGGATATCTTGCACTTGTTATTAAAAAGTCTTGAAATTGAATTTCTTTTTCAGTAATAGAAGACTATTTGGAAACTGGAGATTCAAGGGGATCAGGAACAAAAATTCTGGACCCAGCGCAGCCACAGAAAAAAATGGTGAAGTACTTACCACTTGACTGCTACATGCTGATAATCCAGGTGGAATCATTTAACGGTCCCCCTCTAGTTTCCAAATGATAAGGGGCAGCATTTAAAAACCGTATGCTTATATTTGTTATAAATTATCCAATCTTCACTAATTGCCTCAAAAAAGGAGGTTATGCATAAAAAATAAAGTACCTTCTCTGTAGGTGGGGCAGTGGGTTCTTATCCCTTTTTTGGGACCGATTCGTTAATAATCTGAAAAAGCCCTGGACTCTTCCCCAAGAAAAAAACACAAACACACACACGTACACAATTTTGCATACTATTTAAAAGTTTTATTGGTCCCTGAAGGCTCTCCATGGATGACTGTTCATCTGCTCATTAAATTCATGGTTTTTAAATTATTCTGTTCGGT
>NW_020173215.1:2468375-2491113 GCF_003031525.2 Neophocaena asiaeorientalis asiaeorientalis | reverse complement strand
ATGGTTTTTAAATTATTTTGGTGGGGGGGGGGGGGGAAGAAAGGAAAAGCTAAGGAGGTGGGGAGGGAGAAAGGCCACCCACCAGCCCTCTCTCTTCAGTTGAAGTGGCTACCTATTATCTCTTTTATCAACATATACCAACTTAGGTAACATTATTTGGTCGAAAACGAGTTCTACTAGAAAATACATTTGGCAACCTGGGAACTAGACTAGGGAATCCAAACCTGGCTTATCACAAGAATTACCTGGGGAGCTTTGTTTTAAAATAATACTTCACTAGATCTCATACCATAGCATATATTGGTTGTTTTCTGTGTATTGGTCTTATTCAATTAGACTGAAGGATCCTTTAGAGCAGTGTCCATTTATCCCGTTGATAATACTTTGAGGACTAACAACGTTCTCTGGGGTCTCTTTTATAAGGGCATTGATCCCATTCAGAAGAGCTTCACCCTCATGATGTAATCGTCTCCCCAAAGTCCTACCTCCAAATACCATCACACTGGGCATTAGGATTTAACAAAGGAATTTGGAGGCATCACAAACATTTCTAAGGAAAAGTAGCAACGGCCACTCTCTTGGAAGTCTGTGGCTAAAATAATCAAAGGTAGATCTTAAACGCATGCATTAGGCACAGGCTTTGGAGTCAGGTAACCAGAGTTCAAATCCTAGTTCCCCAAGCCTTAGCCATGGGAACCTGGGTTAGTTACTTCACTTCCCTCTGCCTGGGTTTCCTCATCGATAAAAGAGGATAATAATGGCACCTAGCTCATACAATTGTTGAGAAGATCAAATAAATTAATTCACGTAAAGTTATTAGAACAGTTCCCAGCTACCCCAGTGTATAGGAAGCACTCGATAAATTTGAGCTCAGAATATAATGAATGGATATGAAAAGAGAGATCTATCCTTTGGAGAAACTTACGATACAGCGAGAAAAACAAATCACAAAAAAATAAATTATCTGGGAATGAGTATTAATACGCATAAGAATAAACATACAGCTTCCAAACTGAAAATTCAGGAAATGGAGATTATAGAGAAAGGCTAGTAACCTTTCACGGAGGAAAAGTCAATCACATGATAAGCAAAGAGTTCAAATGCCATATTTGGTAATAAGAACTGAAATGACAAGGACCCCAGCCTAAGGTTCCACTACCTTGTGACCTGGGTTCCTATATGGAACAGGTCTAGTCTTTCTGAGTTTCACAGAAGAATAAATCCCAGAAGAGAAAGAAAACTTTCACCTCTTAAGGGTGGCAACATCTGAAATACAGAGCTAGTAGGCTACTAGTGCGGAAACTGTGATGGTGCCCCCTACCCTTAAAAAATCTTTTTCTTCCTGTAATTAAGAGGAGAAAAGAAGACACCAAATTGGAAGCAATATATGTGTCTCATTCAACATCATGACCGAGGAAGCTGGCCCACGGCTCCTCTCCCAGCACGTACTTGCTACCTCAGCCCAGTGAATAGTCATTCGTTTCTCCACAGACTCAGTATTTCAATTTGCTTCCCTAAGAGAATTTAGTGCATTCCAATTCCTTATTATGGATGTGTACAGGCTGGGCTTACAAAACATTTTTGCTGAATTGCCCAATTATTTCAAATTATTGTATTCCATCTTTTAAAACTGTCATACTTTATAACTTTAATTTGTCACACGGTAGAACTTCCTCTCTAGGAATCTTAAGTTATCAGTGGTTTATGCAGGTTTCTGAAGTGCCTTGTTTTCTGTAATATGTTCCTTTGTTGCCTTTTTTTTAAAGTCATAAAATAATTACAAGTAATTATTACACAAGAGCAATACACAATGCCAAATATGTTTTTTATTCCCCAAGGAGCAGGAGAGATTCAATAATTTTTCTTTACTTACCACACTAATAAACACTTCATTTCTGTAGCCACCATCACTAAATTCTAACTCCGAGTGACTGACTGAGCCTAAAGCTTGACTCTCCCTTAAATGTCCCTTTCTCAATTGAGAAGACAAAACAATTTTGCCAACATGCAAAGTGCTAGGCTAGCTGTGATTAGGAAGAAGGAAAATATTTTCTTTAAGAAAAACCTGTGAGCCCTTAAAAGTGAAGAGCTTAATTAACTCATTTGCCTTATTCAATCCTCTATTTTCACTTGTACCCTTCCTTTTGGGGAGCAGGTTTTAATACTGTTAAAAGTTTAAAAAAGCTACTGTGGTTTTAATACTGTTAAAAGTTTTAAAAAGCTACTGTGCTTCTGAAGCTTCTGGTGAGGGGCTTTTTGTCCCTAGAGTTTCAAAACTTAGGGCAAATGGTTTTCTCCAACTCTGCTTAACTCAAATATGAAACAGGAAGCTGTGATGTCGTGTCTAGTAAACCTCAAAAGCACTCTTTAAAATAGAGAAATTAAGTGAGCTCATTGCTGCTTTCAAATACCTTAATTTGGGGCAGAACACTTACCTATCTAGGAGTCATTGTAAAAGGTTAAATCAAATCAAAACCGGATCATCACTTCTTCCTAAGTCCATCAGTTGTATCAGCAAATGAGTTCTTTCATCGAAAGATCAAAGATGTCGGCATTCTAGCATGAGAACTGTGCATGCTGAAGAAGTTACTTTGCTTACAACTCCAAACATTTCTTCAATCTGTGGAACAAAGGAACGAGAGAACTTGAACATTCTAATGGTATCATTTTGGCACTGCTATTTTAATATTGATAACTTTGTGGGTGTACACATAGCTAATCACAATGTGTGCAACCTGGCAGCCATTTAGAGCCCTTAAGGAAAACAAAATATTACTCTGAGGCTTTGACATGATAAACATACAAGTTCACTATCTAAACATTAAGTCATATTTTAAATGGATACTTTAAGTAATCACTTCCTGTACAACCGGAATGAAATATACACTGATTTTAATGACAGTGATAATAAACTTGGTTACATGATTCCAAGCCAGTCACCGTGGGGAAAATGATGACCATTAGTCTTCAGAGACACAGTTTCTTAAGGTCAGTTATTAGCCCCCTTAGTGTGGTTAACATAAAAAGTGGGAGATGGGGAAGAGAAGGAACAGCTACCTAGCTCTCACAGCAAAGCCACGGTCGACACTTTTTTAAAAAGTCCTTTCTTTCCAAGACTATTTTGCTGTGATTATTGGCAATATCAAATAATTATAGTTTATTTTAAATAAAAATCCTGGATTCTTGCCACTGAGCCTTTATGCTTTCACTGGCAATCTGAATTTTCTTAGTTCTCTTTTTCTTATCTTTTCGAGTACCTTAGTTTTCCTCCAATAAATGTGCCTAGCTGAGTAAGTGCTGGAGAGCTGAAAAGGACAAGCTGAGTTTTTCCCCTTCTCAACGCTCTGAAAAGAGCTCCACTTCACTAAAAAGATAGAAAGGAGGGAAGTAAATGAAGTAAAAGACAAATTTTGGTTCATTTCAGTGACTCTTTTCTGAAAGATTGTTCTGGTCTACACCATGTTTTGGAACCAATGCCTCTATTCTGAAAGATTCAATGAGTAATACAAGACAATAAAGGGAGAATAAAAGTAGAGGCATGTGTCTACCTCTAAATTTTTTTTATTTTAGAAGGTAAAGAAAATAGATAGGTAAAGAGAGTATGCAGAGAATTGTCCCTTTGTAACTCAGAAATGGGTGGCAGCCTTGTGTGTTGTTTTTGTTTGTTTTCTGCCTTATTCTTTCTCTAAATTTTCAAAAACAGTGTTACAATAAACACATGTTACTTGTATCAGCAGGAAAGAGGATTTAAGTGCTTTCCTATTTCCGGTTGCCAGGCCAGCCTCCTGATCCAGCTCTTAGTGGAGATCAAGAGCTTATACTTTTTCCTTAAACCCACAGCCCTGGCACAGGGCTGCACATGGTCTGGGCATTCAGCAAGTCTGGACTGACTAATTAATTGATGTAGGGCTCCTTCACCTTTGTACACCTCTGTACTTAAACATGGTTCTCCAGGGTGTCTAAACACACTTAGAAAGAGCTGCTCTGGGTTTAAATGGTATATAAATTCTCTGCTAAAGCCACTTCTCCATATTCATCATCTCCAAAGAGCAGATGAGTAAGGTGACATTTTCATGTCGCTAGCTAGAAGTGGCTTGGAACGAAAAGCCACTAACTTTGGGTTTAGAGTTATGTTCACTCTAAAAATAAGTTACTTGGGGATCTCAGACATGACCCAGTCTTCAGATTTTTATCAATAACGCTGCCTACACATTACAATTATAGGTGTAAATTTTAAGTATTAAAATTGAGATTAGTTTTTTCCAAAGAGAAGCCTCCACCTTCTCTTGGCAACAATGCTGGGAAAAAGATGGCCATAATCTCTTTAAGGACAGGGCCCCAACTGTCTTTTTATCCTTAGTGCTTCTGCCAGTATGTGAGGGCAGAGCAGGTATTTTATAACTGTTGAAAATTGAATAAATCAATTAATCTGTCAGCATGGCTACAAACCTACTTTGTCACGAGGTGGACATAATATGTTTCAGGGAGAAGGGTAGTCTAAGAAAATGTTATTTACTCAGAGTAGAGTATTAAAATAAAAACGCTATCGCTACCAAATATCCAATAAAAGCATAAGATACACTGTTTTCTACAACATATTAGGCGTCTAAGACCATTTCATAAGAATACCTGTGGCTAATGATTAAATGTGATGGCAAATAAAAACTTCTTAAGCTGGCATTATTTTAACAAACAGTTGGATTCTAGAGTTGAATTTATAGAACATAAAAAATTATCTTGACTAAGTATCAACAATTGATGAAAACTGTTCACCTCATAAAACATATATAGATATAATAAATGCACCCTTAACCAAAATGCATGGCTTGAAGTGACAGTTTCTTTTGCGTCTCTAAGGAGTGCTTTCTTGCTTACCCATCAGTGTTTTAATACTATTCATTTTTCTTCTACTTTTTAAAAGTTTTGTGCTCAGTCATATATGTGACCCAGATTTCAATGCCACCTTGCTGATGCTAAGACAGCTATTGTATCCATAAAACCACTGCACGGTGTCTAAATCAGGAGCTGAATATGTTCTTCTACCTTTTATCGGCTCTAAAAAATGCAGAGCAAACATTATCTATTGTTAATTACCTGTAAAGTAGGGCTTTAGCCACTTCCCCTGTTTCTAAGAGCCCTGAAGTGAAACCTAAAAGAAGTCACCCATTGTTTTCCGCTGTGCAAGGGCCAGGAGCAAACAGAGCTCAAATTGCAGCTCTGAAAGGCCACAGGAAATTGGCATACCACTAATCTGCACTCAACTATTCAAAGAAACAAAGCCCGCATTCCTGCTGAAAAACTCACCAGCAGAAACCCAAGGCAGATCTGTTCAGTAAGGACCACAGAATAAATCTGCAGAAATAAAAGTTTTAATTAGAGTGCCATGAGACCTGGCTCTAGTTTCCTAGCTCTCTTCAAGAGTAACACGCATCATTTAGATTTCTACCTACTCTTCCCAATTTTCCCCAAAATGAGATTATATAATTAGAATTCTTTCCACTTAATAATTTGAGCAGGGATAGAGTTGGAGGGGACAATGCAATCAGAGGCCAGTGGTTCACTACAGATTGCTGAGTTATGGTAAACTAGTATACTAAAATAATCAAAATCCAAAGCAATTTAAATACGTTTTTATGTGTTTGGGTGATACACATTCCTTTTAAATGCAACAACAGTTTTTTTCTAAACCATAGGAATGGAATGCAATTAAGAAATCGGCCAGATTATCTTTCATAAAACATAGCACAATTTAGAATGAAACTCCACGTAAAATTCAAGCATAAAAGTAGGGATTGCTTTTTCAACTGGATGCTTCACCACAGCTGAAGTCATAGGCAGAACACCGATGCCTCATGAGCTGGTGTGGCATACCCCCTTGTTCTTACATAGTGGATATTGGAAAGGCAGCAGAATGAATTAACAGAGTCAGGGAAGTTAGGTTCCAATCCTAATTTTATCTAGAAATGGGAAAATCGTATTTCTTCCCTGGGTCAAACTGCCTTATCTATAAAGCTAGGCTAATAATTTGGTCCCTCCTTAACTCACAAGTCTGTTGAAATAACAAAAGTTTATACACCTAGGTACTTACAAAAATGGTAGGTGCAATGTACAATTTGCGATATTACTGTATTTACTGACAACGATACTTCACTTTGAGTGATAAATTACGTGGTATTATCACAGATCTATCCAAAGAGCATTCCAAAGCATATATAGTATAGCCACTGTACATTTGAAAATAGGGACATTTTGGAGAGTTTCGTGCCTAGGCCAAGTTCAGCCTAGAGGAGTAGGCAATAGCTTAGTATCCAGGAGACAGAGCATTAGCACCTAGGAAGCTGAGAAGGGTTCTGGCGTCCTCCAGGACTCCCAAGTCAACTCAATATTAGTTACTCTTAAGGATACTTCTGACTCTTAACGGAAAAGACCAAGTGGTTTGTATTATGAATAACTAAGACTAGATTAGTAAAATGAAGGAGCAAATAATTCCAGGGACTTCCATGTCAGGGCCTATTTGGGACGTTATAGAGAGAATGCATTGCTACAGTAGGAGAAAGGTAGGATGATTCAGTGACCTCTACTGTCTATCTCTTCCAGTGCCAAAACGTTACTGCCCCAATTCTTGAAACAATTCTTTTCTAGAAACTTTAACATCATCGATGATATTACCAAAATTCTCCACAGGAAATAATTACGTAATTTTTAAGAACTCTATTCGCTAGTATATGCAAGCCTAAAATGGCTTAAAGCAGATTACAGATCATATCAGAATACACATTTTATTAAGGTAGTAAATGTTCCTCTGCTCAGAAAAACAAGATCCAAACATGGGCTTTTGTGACTCGATTGTAAAATGCAGGAAAATATCAGTAAATATTTATTCAGTGCCTACTACGGAAAAAGCACCTTCGGGGAACAGATCAGTCTACAACATAATCTCAGACTCAGAGAATTACAATATCAAAGGAGAGATAAGACATAAACTCTGAACAGTGGCAGAAATTCCCACCCCAAAATATGCCACTTTAGCATACGGATTATATCGAACTAAAAAGCACTGAAAAGGGGACTTCCCTGGTGGTCCAGTGGTTAAGAATCTTCCTTCCAATGCAGAGGACGCGGGTTCGATACCTGGTCGGGGAACTAATATCCCCCATGCCGTGGGGCAACTAAGCCTGTGCGCTCTAGAGCCCGCATGCCACAACTAGAGGGCCCACATGCTACAACTAGTGAGCCCATGCGCTCTGAAGCCTGCATGCCACAACTAGAGAGAAGCCTGCGCACCGCAACGAAAGATCCCGCATGCCTCAACAAAGATCCTGCGTGCCGCAACTACGACATAGCCAAATAACATAAATAAATTTAAAAATAAAATAAAATAAAAGCACTGAAAAACAGCAGGTACAAGAAAGGTACTCCGACCTCCCCTTTTCTTTCTGAAAGCAGGAGATAAAAATTCACATATGAAGGATGCCCTCTCTGTACCAGGAGGAAAGGAACATTCTTACCACCAGAGGTGGGAAGTGGAGGCCGAGATAACTCTGTACAAACAGACCTTGTTAAAATATCTCAACTTCCTTTAGTCTCTTCATATATTTTAACTACTTTTCTGTACCTGTCTCTCTTTGTTCAACCTAGTATATAAACACTTAGGCTTGGCCACATCTTTGGGTCTTTATCTTCCTATGGGGTTCCTAGGTACATGTAAAAATCTGCATGCGGGACTTTCCCGGTGGCGCAGTGGTTAAGAATCCACCTGCCAATGCAGGGGACACGGGTTCGAGCCCTGGTCCGGGAAGATCCCACATGCCGCAGAGCAACTAAGCCCACGCGCCACAACTACTGAGCCTGCGCTCTAGTGCCCACGAGCCACAACTACTCAGCCCACGTGTCACAACTACTGAAGCCCGCGCGCCTAGAGCCCGTGCTCCACAACAAGAGAAGCCACCACAATGAGAAGCCTGCGCACCGCAACGAGTCCACGCACCGTAACGAAGAGCCGCCTCTGCTCGCCGCAACTAGAGAAAGCCGGCGCACAGCAACAAAAACCAAAAAAAAAAAAAAAAAAATCTGTACACTTTTCTCCTGTTAATCCATTTTATGCCAATTTAATTCTCAGGCCCAGCCAGGGATTTTAAGAAGGTAGCGGTAAAGTTTTGCCTCCCCTCCAATATTAAAAAGTAAACGTTAAAAGTAATGAGCGGTTTACAAAATGATGTTACTAAAGAATTTCTGGGAGAGATTACTTGGGCATGATTTAGTCAGAGAAGTAGGATTTAAACCTAGCTATAAAAGAATAGGATTAAGAAGGTAAAGGCAGTCCCTGAGGTCAGGATTTGAAGGTGTGTTTCGGGGACAGAGAGTGAACCAGTTCCACTGGATAGAAGATATATGTTGCAGAGAAGCAGGAAAGAAGGGCGAAAGTGGAGGTTGGGAGTCTGAAAGCACAGCCATGAATACCTAGTGCAGGAGTTTTTAACTTAATCCTATAGTTAATGTAAAGGGTGATGGCAGGAAAAGAGGATAGGGCAAAAAGGAAAGAGAAAACTTGGGGCTTCCAAAAGACGTACAGTCTGATGTAGTGGAAAAGATTAATTTTTAATATGGTTATTTGTTATGCAGCCATGCTGTAGGCCAGTAACATCATATGATAAATGACACAAATGTTTCCAAGTGTAAATCATCATATTCCAACTTGGCAGCCACGAGCAGACACACATTTTCCATTGGGTCAAAAGGACCCCAAATTTTATTTGCACACAAAAATACAATTCTGTGTTTTTTCCCCTTGAGAAACGGTCCCATAGGTAACATTTGAACGGCCCCCGCCGTGAAATCACCGCACCACGCTCAGCGCGGCCTGCGGTTGAGTTAGTCATCTTTTGTGCCATAGGAAGGAGGTGACAGTTACTGCTTGGATAGTTTGTAGGGCATAACCTCAAAGGAACTTCCTCACACTATATAGTAGAAAGGAATAAATGTTTGTTTTGAAAGATAAGCATGGGTAAGTAGGAAAAAATGCTCAAGGGCAAATACTTTTGAAAAAAATGCTTTATGAAAGAATGTTGGGTTTTGTTTTTTTCAAGAAAGGCAAGTTCAAGCAGACCATTTTTGTTTCTCAAGAGTACTGCCTGCTTTTCTTCTTTCCAAAATTTGCCTGATTTTACACACCATATTTTCCATAAGGATTAAGAGAATCCCCTTAATTGAAGTTTTTACTTAAGAAATTAAGGGACTATATGGTACCCATTCCAGTGCCAAGGAGAAAAAAAAAAAAATCCCATTATTATGTGGACTTTCACACTTGACTTTTTTTTTCAACTAAACTTTTGAAATCAAGCAATGCCAGCTTCCCACAAATTCAAGTTATTCCGCTGTATAATGATCACTTCTCAAAAAAGCATTTCCAAGTCTCTACATGTGCCACATACCACTTATAAAATGTAGAAAATGTTTAACTCCAATACTCTCACTTACAAGCCTTTCAAACTACAAGAAAAAAAATGACTGATTCCAATCCCCAAATGATTTTGTACTTTCTTTTCTACAGCTTCTGCAAGATTCTGGGTTTCACTAACTGGGCCTATTGTTATGGTATATTCTATTTAGGAATTGTAAATTAAACTCCCAGGCTTCAAGTATAGATAAGGTCTACATAATAGAAATAGTATAGGACTTTTAAAAGTAGTTTTCACATCTTTTTCTCATTCAGCTGGTTCTCTTTCCTGTTAGCTGTTTATCCTTAAGTAAGTCATTTCATCTTTCTGTGGTTCAACAGTATTTACTTTAAAATGAAGGAAAGGAACTAAGTAGTCTTTAAGGTCCTCCCAGATTTGACTTTGAGTGGCTTCAAACTATCCTCTAATCCTAATTCCCAATCACCTAATATACATATTCCCCAACCACCCTTCTTCCTTTGTCCATCCTCACTACTGTTTCTCACTTTGACCAACAGGGAAAAATAAAAGGAATAAGGAAAACCTGGACACTGAAGTTGCCAACATTATTTTTAAGATACTCCAATGATTTAAAATGTAATGCCTGGGCCGGGGTGTGTCCAGGGTGCAGAGCGGGGGAGTAGGGGAGTTAATGTTTTCAGATAATCGGGAGAAAATAGTTGGCTTGCTGAATTTTCTGTCCTAGAATTTGGGATTTCTGACAACAGTGTTCAGATAGATACATAATTCACTTTTCTCAGTGATATACAGCGAACTTTGTCTGGGGAGCCAGGGTGGAAGAAAGAATTAATAATTTAGTTTGCTTGATTTTCAAAGACTTTGATTCTCTGCCTCCTTGCTTCCTGCCTTTGGTCCACTTCATCACTCATTAACTGTTCGGAGACAGATGTGTCCTAGGGGGAAAAAAGATTCCCAAATCTGCACAATTAGTAGAATGTTCAATGTACAAAATTTTGGTCTGCTTATGCATTTTATTTATACAAATGTTCTCTCTGCCTTATGTTACCAGTTATGGACCAGTTATGAGTTGGTTCAGTGATGAGTCACCTAGACCCATCCTCACTCATCTTCCTCAACCCATCATCTCAAACCCACCCTTCCTGCCTGTCTCCACTGTCCTTGTCACATGAATCATCTTGACAGTCATATTAATGATCTAGCTGGTCTCCGGCTGCCACTGCAGTCTGTCCTCCACAGCGCTGCCTGAAGAATCTTTCTGAAACTCTAATCTGGTCACGTCACTCTCTTGTTTATAATCTGGCCTCTCCATGACTCCTTCTCACTCACAGGATGGAGCTCAAACTTTTCAACTTGACATTCACACTTTCCATGGCTGGCTCCTCTCCTTCCCACAGACACCTTACTTTCCAAACCTTCTAAATTACTTGCAATTTCCCCATCATGCCATGATCATTCCTGCTAACATGCCTTCGTACTGATCTGGTAGGCTTTTCTCTCCCTTGTCTACCTGATGAATTACTACTCATCTTTCATGACTTCTCTATGAAGCCTCCCCTGACTTGCAGAGACAGATGTGGTGCCTCTTCCCAGAGTGTCTCCATAGACCCAGTTACCAGCTGATATGGTAACACCAATCATGTGGTTTAAAATGTATGCAGTACTAGTCAAAGACTGGGATTCTCAGCACCTAAAATACGATTGTTAAATAAACAATAAATAAATTGTTAAATAAATGGTTGACAGAGCCAAGCAATTTTAATTTTCTCTCAAAATTGCCAATATTGTTAACATTAAAAACAGTATCAAAAACCTTGCAAAAACAAAAATTCAATTTGGTCGTTAATCTAAGCATCTTTCCTTCTCTGAAGCTTTTATGAATAAATCTAGCAAGGCAATCGACAACAAATATTTATTGAGCTCCTACTCTGCTGTAACAAGCACTGTTCTAGGTATTAGATAGCGAGAAGTTAAACTGATAAATTTTAGTTTCATCTTTGTGTTTATTTTATCTTCCCTAATTGGATTCTGTTTCTGGTACCACTAAAGGGCAATAGCCAAAAATGGCCAAAGGCAGATTCGGAGAGGAAATTACAGGTAATTCCAAAAGCAGGTTTATAAACCACAAAGTAACCAATGAGAACTCCACATGGTCTGTAAATACCTCTAACACCCTCAGTTTTCTTTATAAAGATAGGCCTCTCTACATTTGGAGTAGAAGGCAGATTCTGGGTGGCCAAGGAGAATAAAATGTATTTCTGTTAAGGAGTCAATTCACTCGCAGCTTCTACTGCAACTCTGCACCATGCAAGCTTTGTGAAACAGACAGGACTAAGATCCTGGACCCAATCTCTTTGCTTTCTGAAGTGCCTCTGAAGTGTGCAAAAGCTTAAAGAAGGGAATGGGGAAGGCAGAAGGTCTTCTGGCTCTGTGTATTATTTTGATGGAATTGACTGGTCAATCAATTTTCATGAAGATATTTTCTTTATTCAGTAACAGGTTTTGTTAACAGATCATTTGTGCTATAAATGGAGCATGTCCCATTTGAAATAAATTCTACTCCACTAGTTCATTCCTTTTTAAGAAATCTTACATTTTTATCAGATCTTAATTACTTAATTTATAATCCATTAGCTTAAAAACAAGTTAAAGTGTCCAAAAATATCCTTTCCAAACATAAACACCAGCCTCTAAATTTTCCTCTCCAACATTTTAATACTTAAATTAACAACTCTTAACACATTGGCCTGTTTTCTCGTCCTCTTCAGCTTTTGCTCCAAAAATCTCCTCTCTGCCTCAGCAACCCATGAGCACAGAGAAACCCCAGATATCCTCAGCATTTGAAAATGGCCCACCTTCTAAGATCTTGACTTGAAAATTCTCCTCTGTCCTCAGCTGTCTACCTTTGCTCTTTCTATACTCTTTGTAAGCCTGTATTTCATCCTCATTGGAACTCGTCTGCCCAGTCATTTCATCAAATACTCAGACTGCTGCCCGAAAATTCCTGACCTCTTTCAAATTCACCATTTCTTTTTTTTTTTTTTTTTTTTTTTTTTTTTTTGCGGTACGTGGGCCTCTCACTGTTATGGCCTCTCCCGCTGCAGAGCACAGGCTCCGGACGCGCAGGCTCAGCAGCCATGGCTCATCGGCCCAGCCGCTCCGCGGCATGTGGGATCCTCTCGGACCGGGGCACGAACCCGTGTCCCCTGCATCAGCAGGTGGACTCTCAACCACTGTGCCACCAGGGAAGCCCCACCATTTCTTAATGGTCCCTTATTCTCTGCCTTAACTGCCCCTCTAACCAGCTACAAGGACTGTCTTGATAAAATCTGGAAAAACACTTAGTGGCTCCCCCCAAATTTCCGGTTCCATGTGAGCTGAGCTCTAAAGCACTGCTCTTCACTTCATCAGTTGCTGTTGACCACGTGTTAGCATCCCCACCTCTAGCTATTCCAGACTCTGCTCTCAAGAACCAGGTCAGTCCCTTAGTGCACCTTAACTTTCAAGAGAAGTCCACCCTCTATTTACCAAAATCAGGGTACATTTCCGTAATGTCCCTCTTCTGCCTCTTAAAGTGCCACTGTGTCTTTTTCTTCCTTCTCACCTTTTGTTCTTTCCTCTGGGAGAAGAACCATTGTTGCCAAGGTTAAAGAGCCCTCGTTGTGCTGTCTTCTATCCCCTCCTCTCTATTCTGGAATTGCGTTCCTTCAGCTCTTTCCTCTGCTCCGTCTTTCTCAATTGCCCTTGTTCTTGCCCTACAAAAAGGCGCAGGTTTCTGTTATTCTAAAAATCCTCTTCAGCTGTTACCTCTCTAGTTACTTTCCTATCATCTCAAAATTTCTAGAATAGTCTAAAGCTGTTACTTGCATTGTACTCACCACCCACTAAATCCCATGCAATCTGGTTTTTATTACCACAATCTCACCTAAATACCACCCATCAAATTTAGTTGGCAGTCTGCACAGCTTTTGACATTTAGTTACTAATTTCCATCTTGAAAGTCTCCTTTGGATTCTAAAACATACCAATCCTTCAGTGCCTAATGCTTCTTTGAACATCCCTCTGTTGGCTCTAAATCCCAGCTATGCCTCCTAAATATAGGCATGTTCCTCAAGGTTTTGTTCCTAGCCTGCTTTTAGCTCCATTCTTTCCCTTAGAAAAAAATCTATGCTACATATTCCCTCTCACCCCCATGTGGGTGATGGGTCATCACCCTCCTCTCTTAAATTCTAGACTTTTTTCTCAGTGACCTTCTGGCAACTCACCTGCACTGTAAGAGTTTACCCCAACAGAACTCATAACTTTCCCACCCCACACACCTCCTAAACTAATTCCACCCACTTCTTTTAACAGAGCTACCGTTGTTTGCCTGTTCACCTTGGTCCAAAACCTCAGCATCATTTTCAATTCTTTCCTCCTTCTCAACCCCACATACAAATAACTGCGAAGCCCTTTAGGTTTACTTCTCACGTTGCCTCCTTCTTTCCATTCCTACTAACCCCCAACCTAGTTCTGACCCTTAATACTTCTTTCTTTTTCTAAATTGGCCTCTTACCTTAATAGCTGCCATTTTAATCTCCCATAATTCTTCTACACTTACCTATAATCTAATTCAGAGGCTCTTCACTGCGGCTGTGTCTTAGAATCATCTGGGGTGCTTGGAAGACAGACAAAAGACAAAGCCCCACCCAGGGCACAGGTGTTGTTTGTTGTTGTTTTACTTCCAGGTGGTTTTAATGTACAGCTGAAGTTGAGAACCGCTGCTAGCCAAACTGGAACTCAGTTTTCTCAAATACTCACCTTGCTTTCTTACATCAAATTTATTCAGCTCCTTTTGTCTGATTCCTTTCTTACATCACTTATTTCTCTGCCTTGGACTACCGTCAGTCCATTGTGCTTTCACAAACTTGTTAAATTTTATAACTTACAAATTAACCTGAAACTTTGGTTTAGAGGTTGGTCTTGCCCCCCACAACCAACCTCTCCTTTCTTCCGATGTTTTACCAAACGTACATATGCAGCAAGCAGTTTTTAATAAAGTTTATTTTATTTTGGCAATTAGATCATGACTTTAGGTAAGCAACATCTCTGAACCTGGCTTTCTCATCTCTAAAGAAGATGCAATAGATAACCTCTAAGTTTCTTTCTACCACTAAAAGTATGATTCTATGATTATTTTATCCAAACAAGCTCTCGGACTACTTACTAGTGAATGACAGAAGCTTTTAGTATATTTTCCCAAATTACCTAATTCAAAACAATTCTAGGTTCTCTGATGGCTTTTGCTCTTAGAGTTATTGCCATACCTAGTATGACTCGACTATCTGACTTTAACACCAATCTTTTTAATAGTACAAAATAGAACATTTAAATCTGCTTTTTAATCACTGTAATCCTGAAACGACCAGAATAACAGTAAGAAGTGCCATCACACAAGTTCTTGAATCTAGATGCCAAGTTACTATTATCTTTTACAAACTGATCGAATCCGTTTGTTCCATTATTACCATATGCAGGGGAAGCACACATGCTGTTTTCAGAAGAAGCTGTTAACTTTAATAATAACATATGAAAAATAATCATGGCAATTAAGTCATTTGCTACTTATTCCTGATAGCTAAGTGCAAATAATATATGCAGAAAAACATTCCATTTCCTAAATTATGGTCAAATTGATTAATTATGAAGGAAACACGTTCTGGTAAAAAGAACGAAATGGTAAAGGCTAATGTGTAACATAAAGGTACCAGGTTTGCTGCCAAGAAATGAAGAAAATCCTGTATCTGAAGAGTCCTGGTTCTATGTTAGCTATCACGAACATTTCTCAAGCCAGGCCTTTGTTTCTACATTCTCAAAATGAAGACATCAAACTAAAAAAGCGATTCCAAAATTGCCTGATAGAATCACCCAAGAAGCTTTTTGAAATTAAGAATATCAAGCTCCCCTCCTGGAGATTCTTCTGGTAGAGTAGGTCTGAGCTATGACGCAGACTTCTGATTTTTAACTTTTTAACTAGTGACATATTTACTTTCATATATGGTTGAGAAACATAAAGCAAGTATATTCTGATAGCTATTTCTAGCTCTAGAATTCTTCTGCATATGGAATAATGCACATAGTAGGGGTTCAATAAATGTAGCAAAATGGCTTGGTAACAGTCCAAGAGAATATCAGAAGAATCAATAACTTTGTCAATTAAGTACATGGCTGTATTATCTAATAAGTGAAATAATGGAAAAAGTCCCCCAATTGTCAATTGGCCAAAAGGGGGATTTAAAGTTTTGTTTTCAAGATGTGTAAAAAATGATGCCAAACTTTCTCTTGCAATATATATACATGTTTAAAAATGGGATTGTACTTTTTTGCTAAAGAGCTATACATAAAAACTGCCATGAAATACATTACTCAACAAAAAGAGGATTTAGGAAAAGGAGACAATTTAAAAAATTAAATCAATCTTCTGGAAATGAACCCTCTGAGTTTGATTCCAATATTAACTTTAGGGTAAAAACATTCGTTTTTAACTCCCTTTCACTTTAAAAACCACTGTTTTTAATTTTTATTTTTCTTAGTCATAACTGGAATGTTCATTCTATGGTTTGGATTTTGAAAACCATATAATAATTATAACAGACTCTCATTTAAGGATTCACCTTGGGCCTTCACAAAAAGAAGCATATCTGTTTTCTCACATTCCATTTTTCTGCTGAGTGACATTTTATAAACTGTTGACGGGAAACTGCTCAATTACAGCAATCCTGCATTGGTTTTATTCACAATTAAATTATCTAAATAAAACTTCTTGGAATGAAAAGAATGGCACTCAGAAAATATGCTGGAAAGGAACTATTTAACAAAAATATTCATTCTGTCAAGCTGCAGTAGCTGAGGAAGAGGGACAAAATTGTGGAATAAAAAAGGAAAGGTTAACCCATCTATTTGGTATTTTTCACCGGGCAGTATCAAATACATGGCAGTGGAATTTATAAGAAATTTCAGCTTTGCGGATGCTTTCAAAGCCATAGCACTTTACAATGATCATCAGTATTAAAAAGCATAGGACTCATAAGCATTCATGAAGACACACCCTAATATTTTTTCCTTCTAGGTTTAAACCATCACAAAGGAGGCAGTTTTGAATCAAAGTATTTACGCTTTGCACCTGACAAGCATGTCAGAAGTCTGAACCTCTAACCTATTGCTACTTCCAAATACAGGCCTGAGACTACCGTCTTAATATTGTCATTTTAATGTATTCCCCGTATAGCTTGAAGTTAAAACTCCACAGCATACCTCATTTCTCATAAAAGTTATAAATTTCTTTCAATAAAAGCTACAGCTTCTTAGTCTGGTTAGTATAGCTACAGACAGCTCTTATACCAATTCCTAATTATACGAAGGGTCTAAATAACAGAAAAAAGTTACACAGTACTTTGAGGGAGTCTGTTTATACACTTCATTAAGGAGCGAAACTTCAATGAAATATTCAATATTAAGGAATCGGTGATATCATCACATAACTTGAGTACAAGAGGAAATAAATCCACATTTTGAAATACTGTAGATTATGAAATGGCCTCCAAAACACAAATACTCATTAAAAAAAAAGTTTCTGCTTCCAGAGCGCAGAGAAAATACGTGGTTATATCAAACGTCACAATGCCAACTAATAGGTTAGTGGCTTGATGGAAAAGCATTAAAACAAGTTTCTACCACTTATGTCTTGTCAGATTAAACCAAAATCAAAGCCTATTTACAAAGAGTAAGTACTCCAAAACTAGTAGCCAAATCATGTAAAGAGACAACCAAAACAAAGAAGCTGGGTAAGAGTTTTGACAGCCTAAATCCTGGGCTCATATTATGTCAACATCTTATTCTCAAATGCAGATTATTCAGCTTTGACACATCACTTAGGCACAGGGAGGAGTTCGTGAAACTGAGTCTGAGGGGTCACATGCACAAAATTTTATCAGACCCAAAGATTCTAACCATGTCGTAACTTCAGCAGACTAAAAACTAAAAATATTTACTTTCTCTATATAAAGTTTCAGGGCCCTCAGATTCCTTATTCCATAAAACATGTCAAAATGTTATTTGATCAGGTCACATTAGAGACCTACGAAACGAAATGAAAAGGTAGGGACTGGAATGTTTTTAAAACATCTCTTTGATAATGTTAACTATTCCCTCGGCGCACTCTTAACTTTTAGAATGTTTTATTAAAGTGACAGTGCCAGAGACTCCAAGCATGCCTGCAGAACTAAGTCCTTTAAGTTCTGTGGATGAAAACGAATTTTTGACTAATCCAAGAGAGATAAGATAAACATTTTTTAAAACTGACAAATACGTCCCATTGCAAGAAACTATGACATACACAAAACCCCTCGCTTACAAAATAGACAAAAGTGGCAGGAATTGTTGACACTAATTACAAAAAAAAAGTTTTTTCACTCTGTAAAGTGATTCACTCAGGCATTTGTTGAAACACAATTTGGATTACAAAATCTTGATTAATGCATTTTCCAGGAAACATCTAGTTCAAAATTTGAGCTCACTTGCATCTAGATTTGGTATGTTAAGGGAAAGAAAGAAAATGGGTATGCGTGACGAAAGAGTCGAAGCAAATGACAAAAGTCACCACAACAGTACAGGCTAATAAATGAAGAAATCAAGAGACAGGTTCATTAATTAATATATTTTCTGCATTATAGTTAACATATGTACTTTCTTGGTGTCACCTTATTTTCCGTTATGTATTGATATTTTGTTATATTCAGACATGAGTACATTTCAACAGTTTTTGCAATAAATATCATAAAATAATAGATTCGCATAATAAATATTCTTTACAATAAAAAAGTTTAACAGACTTTTGTCTTAAAAATAGTCAGAATTCAACTTTGTGATTTATACATAAAATATACAAAAAGCACCACAATTTGTGGTTAAGGCAATGAAAACAGAAAAGATTAGAACTACTCAGCTGTTAACTAACCAAAGGGTCCAAAAACCATTAAGGAGCCAAGATCACTTTAGGCAGCATAGTTCTGTGACATGTACAGATCGATCAGCTATAAATATCAACTTCAGTCATCCAAGTGCCCTCAGTGACAAGAGTAATTTGGTGAAAAGCGTGGGGGTACGGAAGGGAGCCTAGTCCTTCACAAATATGAAAGCTTTGAATGAGGATGAACAAGATACAACTAATATATCTCCAATGTGAAGATTTATATTGTAAGCGAATCTAAATTACACGGGAAAAAAACCCAGAAAACAAAACTGGCATCTCTAGGATAAGATAATGCCAGAACTGAGGGGAGAGAACGTTGAGGGGCAAGAAGGAGAAGGCAGTGGTTAAAGGAGAATTTTAATGTTATAACAAACATATCCCCCTTGCTACTTAAGGGTCCAATGCTATGAAGAGAGCCCTAATTGGAGACAGATTTAATACATAGCTTATTTAAGCAATTAAATGGTTGCCTCTTTAAAAAACCAATTTCCCTGCTCCCAGAGTACCCAATCAAAAACAGCTCTAAATCACTGTAGTCTGGGTGTGTGTGTGGGTATGTTCATGTGTACAACTTTGGAAAGTTGCTTGCAGAACAAAAAGGCTACACAAAAGCCCACTGGCTCTCAATATCCTCTCGAGTGGATGGCTGAGGCTCTTGTCGTAAGAGGGAGCCAGGTGCAGTTTCACAGTTCACTGTTACTGAAGATCAACCATTAGAGTAAAATCCATGAATCAAACCTTGGGAAGAGGGGGAGAGAATGTGGGAAACAGGGAAAAACTGCAAAGAAAATAAAACCAGTATCTAACAGGATCTTTTCATAACAGCCACAGCTTGAAAGCTAGAAGTTCAGGAGGCCCAACCCACCTCCAAAAATCATGATGGTTTACCCTGACCCCGGGAGGGGCAGCCCTCCAGCTTACAATAGACCGTGTTGGAGTTCTTACATCTGCACCCTGGACGATGGATCCAGTCATAACACCCCCTGCACAGCTTCAGGCATCCCTTAGCAGGAGGGTAACAGAGTAAGCAAGGTAAAAACAGAGACATGGCTCCCATACACAGGTACCTAGAGCAGCAGTGTGACTGTGAACAGGAGCAAGGATTATCCGAGTAAGAATCCCCTTCATCGTCATTGGAGCAGTGGTAGAAGATGCCCTTGACCAAGCACATACAGGTTCCATATTCCACCATGCTCTCCGCAGAGCAAAGGCACTGCCGGTTACAGGCCAAACAGGATGGCAGGGTCCTGGGAGCTGTGCATTCTCCGCACTTGCACTTCCCACACTGTTCACAAATGAACTTGTGCTGTGTCAGGTCCTCCTTCAGGGAACCCTTTAAGTCATCCACAATCAGTTGCTTGGGCTGGGTCCGGATTGCCCTTTCAGATCTGTGACCAGAGACTGGTCTGGTTGGCGGTGACCTTCCTAACAGCCCCTGCTCGGAGGAGGCACTGCTGTTGCTCCCAGAACTGGCTGCACTTCCAGTGCTGGTTGATCTGCTCAATATGGGGCCTCTGGTATTATTTGAGAGTCCCGCATGTCCCAGGTGGCTGGTAGGTCTATGCTCATAGCTATTATTCACATTAATCGGTATGATTTCATGAGTCCTTTCATGCTTTTCTTGTCTTGGTGCTGTTCGAAGAGCAGGTCTTTTCACCACTGATGGCCCTTCTGTGTATTCATTGCTGCCTCTGATGGCCTTGATCTGGTCTAAGGACAAAATAGCAGCAGGCTGAATCTCTCTCTCATAGTCTACCCTCTGACGGTTATCCAAAGCAGGCTGCTGGATCACAACTAATGAACTGCCACTGCCATGTTGATTTTGGGGATCCATGTGTAGTGATCTTGAATTCCGGCAATCAGTGGAAACCTGGCATGCATCTGAAATCCTAAAAGGAAATCAAAGATGAAAAAACACAGAGAAAAAATAAATGAGGAGAAGCATTTGGGGGAGGGGGGATGCGAGAAATCCCGTCAAGTCGCAAATTGCCTAAACCACCTGGTAATGATCTCCCTCATCAGTGGATTACAATGATGTTGGAGTCCTGGCCAGAGTCCAATTCTAAGAGAGGCTGAGGACCACATCAGAGAAGAAGAATGTAAGCAAGAGACCCCACGCCATAAGAATTAGACGTTTTTTCAAGTTTTAAAAAGCAGAATCAAGAAGTAATGTCTTCCTGTTTGTGAATCTAACAAACAATGAAAATGGAGTATGCCCTCATGGGGAATATTGAATATAAGCACTAATAAACAGCTCTCATCTAAAGAGAGCTCAGTATCAGTTCATGGGTGTTTTCCATAAAGGAAAATAGCCACTCGTTAAAAAAAATTAAGAATGGCTTTGGCACTGTTGCCTTCTGTTACTTGTTTGCTGTTACAAGCATTAGATTAATGGTGAGGAAATTAGTCAAGGTATACTTCATGCATTTAAAAAAAAAAATCAAAGAGATTCCAAACTAAAATGTAATCTCAAAATAAGAGGTCATTTTTCAGGAGAAACCAGAGTTTTAAAGCTAGCTCATTATTAATGTACAAGATGCAAATGTAGACAAATACAACCGTTCTTGGTGTTTTATAGCCTCTAAAGCACACTCATGAAACTTAATGTACAGTTCAGTGAATGTTCAGAGTATTCACATTTGAAATCATGAAAGAATTTTTTTTTTAAGTTTAAATAAGGGCTCACTCACCTAATGAGATAACTTTCACACACAAGTAAGTGTTAGGCCTTTGGTAGTATGGGGAAATCCTGGCCATTTTAATTATCTGTATTTCCTCTAATTTAAAAATCTGTATTTACATGACAGATATTGATTTTCAAAGGCACTGCCAACTCTGAATCCATGTGCTTCTTGTAATAAAGTACAGTAATAACCTGATAAAAATAAGCATTTGTTTCCACACCAATAGTTAACAGTTTCTAATTTATAATGTCTTCTTCATAAGACAATCAAACATAAAAACGTTTGTTTTCAGTCAATGGTAGACTAAAACATTTTTCACACAAATTCCTCCCAAAGCCTACAGATTTGATCCAATTCAAGAATGAAAAGAAAAAAATGCCCATTCCCCACTACTACCTTGAGCCAAAACACATTAGCTTAAGGAATAAAGCGGAAAGAAGTCCATTTCACCTCTTAACTTCACTCAATGTCCCCGGACTAAGTCTTACATGTGAACTTCTCTGCGTTCCCCTCCCTCATTCTCCCAACTCAGATCCTCGAGTTTCTACTTTCTTCTACCTTCTCTGCACAGAAAGAGAAACACATTCGCAACCTGCTGGGTTTAGTCCTGGAATCCTTACGGGCTGTTCAAAAGATTCCATCGTTACTCTGCACAATATCATTCCTCCTCGCAAAGCACTTTTTAACCCAATGCTTTTAAAGCAAAGAGTACCTAAAGGTAGTAAGGCGGATTCCACACGAAAGGAAAAACGGTGGATTTGAAGAGGGCAGATAAAACACCAGGCACTTGAATCTGAGTTTTAAACGCTAGCTGTGGCAAAGTTCACGCTGGCCGGTGGCGGAGACCACCGGATAAAAGGAAAGAGCGAAAAGACTCGGCCGCCTCTGATCTGAAGCAAAGCCCCTCTTCCAGCAGTGACAGTCCTCGATCTAGCCCCAAACACGTTCACACGCTCTCGGCGGACTGTCTTCCTCAAGAAACCCCCGAATCGAAGTCGAATACCTTTTCGGACAATCCCATCACATCCTAAGGATCACCGTGGATTTCCAAAACCTCTTGGCGTATGCCACCAAGGAGGCTCACAAATCGGTGAGAGCCTTCAGAGCGAACGCGGGCGCCAAAAAGCAAGCCCACGTCAGGGAGGGTTATAAATAAATAGCTGTCTACACTTTAAAGGAGAAGCCGGATTCCTAAAGAGCCGGGGCGCAGCGAGCCAGGGGCAGGGGCTGCAGAGCGGCGTCGCCACATCGCCGGCTACCGCGGTGGAGCTGCGCCCTCTGCAATCCGCGCGGAGACAAGCGGGGAATAAAGAGTTGACGGCGAGGAAGGAAAAGGAAAAAGTTATGAATGAAAACAAGTTTGCTCGCTCGCTCTCTCGCCCGCTCTCGCTCCCTCTCTCGGGCAGGAGGAGGGGAGGAGGCTGAGGTTACCATTACCTCAGGAGGGCGGACTTCCCCACTTTTAAAGTGGCAGTGCCCTCTCCCCTCCCCTCGCCGCCCCACCGCTCTCACTACAAGAATACAGTGGCAGCTCGCTCGGGCGCACGCAGACCCGGGCCGGGGCGTCCCCAGCGATTTGGGGCTTTGCTCAGGCACACGCGGGCGCAAACACACCGTTCTCGGCCCCA
>NW_020173215.1:2411199-2468341 GCF_003031525.2 Neophocaena asiaeorientalis asiaeorientalis | reverse complement strand
AGAGAGGCCGCCCCACACTCACCTAGGCCGAAGCGGGGGCGGGGGGCCAAGCCGTGCAACCCGGCCCGGGTCCCGGTGCGGGCGGCTGAGTGCACGCCCCGCATCAACCGCGGCGAGAAGAACGGGGAGGCATGGCCCGAGATGCGGCCGGTCGGCCCGCGGCCTCCACCGTCCCCGCCGGGCAGGAGCGCTCCCCGCGGCCCCCTTCCGGCTGCGGGGGACAATCCTCTGGAGACTCCGCGCGGCCGGGCGTAGACTCCTCACAGCTCGCGTGCGCCGCGCAGCTCAGTAACATCCACCTCCGGGGCTCTTCTCCTGCAGCCCCCTCCGAGAGCCAGAAAACAATTCCCTTCGGGAGGGCTTTCCGGGTCTCTCCGGAAAGCAAGCGAGGGAGCGGCGGGGATAAGGGTGCGTGCTCGGACCACAGTTCTTCTCGGGTTCCAGTCGCTCCTCGCGGGAAAGGCGGGAGTGGCGGCCTCCTGACGCGTGAAAATCCACGTCACGGACGTTCGAGGCTCCGCGGCGCCCGGGACGGGGCTCGAACCGGCGTCCGCGGGCGGGTCACGGAGCCGCGCAGGCAAGCTGGAGCACACGCCTGCGAGGCCGAGCCGCCGCTCTCCGCGGGATGGCGGGGGGTGGGGGTGGGGAATTTTTTATTTTATTTTTTACCGGCTTTTTGAGGGGTGGTGGTGAAGGCAGCGAGGTTTGGGGGTTCTCCGGGGAGAAGGCGGGGCGCAGGTCCCCCCGCGCAGGTCCAGGCACTTTCCCGATCCCGCACGTCGGGCAAGTGGGGGCACGGCGTCCCCGGGAACTCCGGTGCTGGCAGTCAGCGTCTCCCGGGCAGCGCTCACTCCCAGCCCTCCGACCCTCCTCTTCCACGGCCGAAATGCCTGCTACAGACGATTAGAGAGAAAAACACGTTAATTTCCCTTTCTTTCCAGGCACTTGGCCGTGCAGCGCGCTCCGCCGCCCGGGAGGAGAGTGGAGCGGAGCGGGCCGCTCGCCAGCTCGCCAGCCGCCCGCACCCGCTGCCATGTGCTGGCTGTTGCTCTCCCAGTGATTGACAGGCGGGCGCACAGTCGGCGTGTCAGCAGCGAACCAAAGTAACATGCAGTCTTGCACGTTTTTGCCGAAGTGCTTTTGCCCCTTGGAATGCCTAGGAGTTCAAACAACGTTTAAGCGACGCCTCTGCGCATTGGAAATCAATACACAGAGACGGGAAATTCAGGTTTTAGACAATTGCTTCTCGGGATTCGGTCGCCAACAATGCCTAAACAAACACGCATTTGGTCCACACACCCGAGTGCCAGCCCCTCTTCGGCATAAACCACCCAGTTTTTCACACATCCGACCGTTTCAGACTTTAACCTTGTTAAGTAGTTCGCTTACGGGGGGAGGGGGGGAGGGAAAGGGGCCCTGCTTTTTCTTTTGGTGGTAGCATTTATTTTAAGAGCATTAGTTTTAGTAGTGGGAATGCTACTGGTAATTTGAAATCAACCAGTAATCTTAGATCTAAAGCGAGTTCAAAGAAATAACCAGTTCCTTGCAAAAGCCAACATTTCTCACCTGACCTTTCCTAAAATGTCTGCGGAAAGAAAGGAAGGAAACAGTTCTTACCTAACGCAAAGACTGGAAATTGCTTTTCAGGCACATTTACAGCGACTGTAGCTGCTCCTTATCCAGGGCAGGGAGTTCTGTCTGCAGCTATCACTCTGCAAACCACTGAGTGCCTTACAGAGCAGTCCCACTCCGGCTCCGCAGAATTTCAGCTCGTCGCGGGCACCTCCACCTCCACTCCAGGACACGCCTCCAGTGATATCATATGTCAATCATACGGGCTGCCTGAAAACCTGGAGCAGGATTTCCCCAACAGTCGTTTCCTCTTTCGTTCATGAGTTCTCGCTTGGAAATGTTGCCCTGTACCCTCCTGTGAAAAACGTCCTCTAAAAATGTGGATTGCCTCTAAAAATCCTGCAAATGCTGTTTGTCATGAAAGAATACCTTTAAATCTAGTCAGCAGTCTTTAGTCATCAATCTCAGTAAAAGGATTGGTGGACTCTATCCTTAAAGTTGAATTAGAAAACAATTTTTTTTGAAGAATAAAAGAAGATTAAAAAGTTGTATATCAAGCCATCACTTCTGATCAGTTAGTGAGAGAATGTATATTGACAGAAAAAAGATGATAATATAACATTAGTTCCTATTTAAAGCAAAGTTCAGAATATGTGGAACCTCAAAGTTCAAAAGGTGGCACTCCTTACTGCAAATGTATGTAACAATATGTCATTAAGGCGAATCTCCTACTGTAGATTTTATAATAATTGCTCTATCTTGATTTGTGATATAACTTCCCCAAAATCAAATTTTAAAAATCCCAAACTCCTTCAATTTTGTAATATATTTATAATTTTGAAAAAAATATTTTTTAAAATCAGCTAAATGGCAATCAATTAAAATAGAAATAATTTTCCAAGAAGTTGTATAATTCTTAAGCATAAATGATGTGTCACTGAAAAAAAAAGCATTTTAATCAGTAGGAAACTTGCTTTTTGTTTCCTTACAAACTATTGGATTTTAGACATTTATTATCAAAATCGTGTACGTCATGCTGCAGTGAGGGTAACAATATGTGAAATTTGAGTTTCCACAGAGACTTTTAAAAGATACCTAAAACCCAAAAACATATAGTAAGTGGAAAGGAAATATTTTCTCCAGGTACTACATATCAGAAGTAGCTTAAAGTCTTTGACAAACAAAGCAAAACTCCAGGGAAAAAAAATCATATATAAATTTGAGTACGGACATTTTTGGTTCAAAGTAATTTTTTAATCTCCTTCTTTAATAGCAAGTGATTCTTTTGAAACTGGTTTTTTCTATTCTAGACTTTCAAATGTTTGAGCAGTTTAAAAAATTAAAGTTGTATTTGGAATAACCTCTCAGGACCCTAGGGCACTGCTAAGACCATCAGCAAGAAGAAGAAGGCATCACTAGAAAATAACATAGAACAAGAATTAAAGCAAGAAGCTACCTATTCAGTCAATATAAGTTGTAATAAAACAGTCTGTTTCAAAGGATAAAATCAACATTATTGTACATATTTTCTATTTTTTCATATATCTCATTATATTTGGGGATGTAATGAACTTTAACCAGTGGATAAGTTTCTTGCCCAATTTGAATGGGTGTGGAATAGTCAACTCAGAAATAGAACATTCCATCAGAGTATCTTACGTGGGTCTTCAGAATTGTCTTCTCCGCTATCACCACAATTTGAGGATGAGAGGTCAGTTCACCAATATGATAAAACAAGGAGAGGGAACACTGAACATTTTACTTCCATAAATCCTACAACAATATATTTGAAAGATTTCTATTGCAAATAAACTTCAAACTATTTCAACAACGGGTGCATTATTAAACTACAATTTGCGTGAGATTAAGTATTTTTAAATTACAATAATAAAATCCATGAAATTTTATCTATAACACCATCATCATGGATCATGTTCTACTTAGAAATCAAACAGTATGCTGCACGAAGTTGACCAATGACCCTTTACATCATCTGGCACTAAAATGCATCAATGTTTTTCTCTAAGTAGTACATTACAAATAAATATAGGTATAGCCTTGCCGCCCTGGATCTAGAAGACATTTAATAAAACCTGCCCCTTCTTCTGATTGCCTACAACTCTAAGACTTGGTAGAAATTCTAAAATTTTAGCTTAAAATAGACATTGTTCTTTATTTAGAAAGTTTAATTACAGTGTACCTTGGCTAGAAATGGATAGCTAGAGTATGAAATTTTCCCAAAAAGGAAAAACAATGTAAATATCCATGAGAAAATCTTACAATAATTTTCAGTTTACTATATTAAGATCTAAAAAAATAAGGTGGAATGGAAAGTGAACCCTGACATTCTTCATTTTCATGTGAAAACAAGATTAGCCATTTCTTCTACTGATTTGACTTTTGAGAAAATAATAAAGTAAAATGAAAAAAAAAGGTCTGGTAACTCCTGGCAACTGCTAGTGATTTAAAAAAGAAGAAAAAATGTAGTACTGAGGCTTAACTTACTCATTTACCTACTTTATTTGCCAAACTAGCAGAACCACAATATGTTCCAAGCTCTTGAAAAATAATACCTTATTAATCCTCCCAATGTTTCTGTGAAGTCACGATAATAAATATAATCTTTTATCTTGTTGAGAAACAATAACAGAAATTGATGAGTTACCCTATAAGTATCTAATTAAGTAATGAAGAACCAAGAATGGAAACTAAGTCGTTACTTTCCTTTTAGGGCAATAGTCACTATATTACTATACTTCCCAAGAAAAGCTGGCAAGGATAAGCCATTTTATTTTCAGTTTCCTTTTGTAAACAATCTTTGTAGTTGACAGAAATAGACCAACCTATTCTGTAAATTTTCCATAAACATTCTTTTCATTTTCCTAAGTGTAATTCTCATCCTTCTGCCCTATTTGAAATATTAATGTTCTGTGTTGGTTTCAAATCCTGGAAGTGGGCAAATCAAACAATACATGGAATAAGTTATACTGAATGATTTGTAGAGTTTCTGTCAGCTCTATAATTCTACAACTAACCATTTGTGTTCTTTGTCACAAGTAATTCTGTTTTTCTACAAGTTGTAAAAAAAGAAAGAAATGCACATGGAAGGGCTCTGAATTAGTGCCCTTCATTCCTTAAGTGTTATATTCCTTTACAGAGAATCAAAGCAGCAAGAGTTCAGACAAACTGCATCACTACTACATATCAAAGATGTTGCTAATTAGATCCACATGGCAAGGTCGTCTAAGGAAACATCTTTGCCCTAGTACAAAACAGTCTTCATTTCTCATCTACCTAGTTGAAGAATAAATCCTGTTTTTTTTCCTCTTCCATATTATTAAATGTTCCCTTCTAAGCCTTGATTGCTCTTCGTTTCCGCAAGAAAACAGGATTAGCCATCTCTTCTGCTGGTTTGCTTTCTGAACCTAGAAGTGGAATGGTCCTTATAATGATCACCTGGTATTCGCTTTGATTCTGGTCAACAAAAGTTATTAATCTCTCATTTCCACAACTATGTACTGCTAACTTCATCTTCAGAGACAAGTGCATAAGAACCTAGGTTAATTTAAACCTTTAACTGCCCTCATAGATACAACAGGAAGAAAACAAAATCATGTTTTCATTAAAACAACTTAAAACATCTCCTGGGGCTTGTCTGCTTTAATCTTTATTTCCTATTGAAATAACCTATGCCAAAGGCTATGGTTTATCCTTTGGGAAAATAAAAGTAGAATATTTATTTGATGAAATGACTCTAGGCATGCCTTCTATAAGAATGCTTAATATTGAAAAAAGAAAACAAAAAAACTTCCAAGAGGTTTTTTTTTTTTAAGAAAGAATTTATACCTCGGGTTTCTTTGATTTGCAATTCTCTTGGAGTTTTAATTTCATTTATAAAAACATTTCATGTGGTCTATCATATTTGATAGGATACATGTATTGAAAAATCTGTTTTGATGATATCATTCTTCTATATCATAGTCTATTAATTTAGCTAATATGCCATATTTGCCCATAATGTCCCCATGTCCAATATTACAAATATGAAAATGGCATGGTATAGAGAAAAGAGTTCCTGATGTAGGGTCAGATGATATGAAGTTCAAGTCCCAGCTTTGCCATGTCTAGTTTGGTGACCTTCACTTAATTTCTTTTAGCCTGCTTTCTCATCAATAACCTGAAGTTAATAACAATACTTCACTTTCCCAAATTGTGGTCCTACTGTGGACTCAATGTATATGCAGTGCTTTGTAAGTTTTAAAGCCCTGTATAAATTCTTGCCATACAGCGTGTTATTGCCTCAAACACACTGTGTGATGAAGAAATGTTTCAGGGCCCCCTCTTTCCGGGTGCTTCATCCCTAAATACTGGATTTATTTGTCTTATAATTGTTTCAAGTTAATTCAGTTTAACTTTTGTTTTTCTAAGGCTGAACTCAGGTTTGAATAATTGTATTGCTGTGTGTGTGTGTATGTGTGTGTGTGTGTGTGTGTGTGTGTGTGTATGTGAAGTGGGATTTTGGAGCAGCTATCTGCTAATAATTTCAGATTAAGGAATTTAATGAGCCCTGATCACCTTAACATTTATCCAGAATTTTTAATTGTTTACATTTTGCTTCCCATTAAGATAAAGGTCATTGCAAATATTAAAAATCCCTTCTATAAAATCTGTAAACTCTTCATGATCATTAAGAGTAAATAAAGAAAATACATGTTTTTAAAAAGTAATTCAGGGCTTCCCTGGTGGCGCAGTGGTTGGGAATCTGCCTGCCAATGCAGGGGATGCGGGTTCGAGCCCTGGTCTGGGAAGATCCCACATGCCGCGGAGCAACTGGGCCCGTGAGCCACAATTACTGAGCCTGCGCGTCTGGAGCCTGTGCTCCGCAACAAGAGAGGCTGCGATAGTGAGAGGTCCACGCACCGCGATGAAGAGTGGCCCCCGCTTGCCACAACTAGAGAAAGCCCTCGCACAGAAACAAAGACCCAACACAGCCATAAATAAATTAATTAAAAAAAAAAAAAAAAAAAAGTAATTGAATTACATTTAAAAAGTTGAAAATCAGTAGAAAAGTAAAAAACTGAATGATCCTTCTATATATTTTCAAAAAGTATGTTTATTGCTGCTTCTTTTTGATAATCTCTTAGAATGTTAATTTTGATAATAAATACAGCAGATTTGGTAGCAGATATAGTTCCTGTCAATTACCAAAGTACTATTTGAATCTTAATGTTTTGTATTCATTTTTTAAATTGATAGCAGAGATATTTCATATAGCCAAAGCATTTCAACTAAACAAACAAAAAACCCGCGAAGCGCCACCTATTGTTGAAAATAAGTCATTTCAAATTTCAATCAAAACTTGCAAAAGGCGCTTGAGTCTTGGATTTGGGTATTCACATTGGTCAGTGTTATACATTTTTTCCCCTTACATTACCATATTGTGAGATGAGTTAGTGTGTTAGTTTTCAATAAAAATGCAAAAGATGCATTATATACACTGGATGCTTTCTGAGGAATCTAAAAGACATAAAAACACTGTGTCTATCTGAAGTTACAATATCAATGGTAAACATAATAGAGAAGTGATACTGACTTTTGACTAACATATTAGGATTAATAGATCCAAAAAGGTGTTTTCCTACTCAAAGTAGTTACTTAGAAAAGCTGTACACTTATACTAATTGGTGCCACAATTGGATGGATCTTTCTTTAAAATCCTTGATTGAGGGCTCCCCTGGTGGCGCAGTGGTTGAGAATCTGCCTGCCAATGCAGGGGACACGGGTTCGAGCCCTGGTCTGGGAAGATCTCACATGCCGCGGAGCAACTAGGCCCGTGAGCCACAACTACTGAGCCTGCGCGTCTGGAGCCTGTGCTCCGCAACAAGAGAGCCGCGATAGTGAGAGGCCCGCACACGGCGATGAAGAGTGGACCCTGCTTGCCGCAACTAGAGAGAGCCCTCGCACAGAAACGAAGACCCAACATGGCCAAAAATAAAAATATAAAAAATTAAAAAATCCTTGATTGAAAACGTCATCTGGGCCTAAACATCACATTCGTTTGAATCTCAATCTTTTATACCAATATTGTATATGGATTAGTGTATATATTATAAATAATATCAATATTAGAAAAACATTTCCCTTTTGAAGATGGATTTGGATTTTATTAACCCATAAGTCAATAGGAGCCATTTGTCTTGAGTAAGATGAGGGCTCAAGCTGAGTAAAAGTCTGGGAAGAAAAACGTAAAAATAACAAAACTGTTTAAAATTGTTAAAAGATCACTGGCTACTGTGGGGAGAATTAGCAGTGAAAGGAAATTATTTATGTTGACACATAGTATAAAGTATATGCTGCTATAAAATAGAGAGTATTAATTATGACAGGAAGAAGAAGACCCCTATTCTAGAATAAATAGAATTCATAAGAGACAAAAAGAAAAAGACAATGTACCCTTAGGACATGGCACAAGGAAACACCAGAGGGTGGAAACAGGCAACTGGTACATCACAATCACGTTTGATTTACAGGACTAGCATGACTGGAAAAGGAGATTTCTTTTGTAAAATCACAGTTATCAAAATCACGGAGGGACTTTAATGCCTTGATGAGGATTTGGGCTTGATCCCAAGGAAAATGAAGTTTTAGAGCAAAGGAGTTACCTGATGAAATAATCTCTTCCTAGAAGATTCATCCAGCCTTGTGGATTGCAGCAAGAGGCTGGAGTCAGAGGGTTGCCTTAGAGATGAATATGTTAATCCAAGCAGGGAGCAGGGATACCTTGGATTCGGTGGCAGTAGAGAAAGAGGGAAAGGACCTAACATAATATAAACATTCATTGTATGCCTGTTCATTAAATGATATGATAACAACAGATTGACGTTTTGCCCACAAAGCTTTAACGAAACCTTAAAGAATGGTAAAATATACCTAAATGGTCAGTCATTCTAAGGACAGTTATTTTGGGAATAAGTCAGTCACATAAGGAGACTTGAACACATGAAGTTTACAGGATTTACCCAATGTTATGGACCTTCAGAGTGAAAGAAGGAATCCACAATTCATCAGTAAAGTTAGACAGGGGTTACTCATCTCTTCCATTCTCTTCTATCCAATTTTGCAAGAAACAGGAGAAGGAAAAATGTTTTCATGGAGAAATGTGTTCATAAGACATCACTAACATTTATAGCTACATCTGGCCAACCCAAGGAATGGATATTGATTATATTACGCTGTTATATCATATAGATATCAAGCAGTATGTTATCCAGTTAATTAATTAGTTCATAGAAATGATAACTGAAAATGTTCCCAAGTCGGAAGAGTGTGTAGGTACTAGAAAAACTTAATCCATGAAAGATATCAAATACTACATTTGTAGAAAACTGAAATCAAATATTTATAATAGCAAGTAAGTTCGAGATACTATTGTGATTTTTTAAAAACTGTACAATTTATCGTCGAACTGTATGTGATAAGTGAGTCACGGACTTCTCTCTCTTACAAGATCATTGTGGTTTATACGTTCATTCAACAAACATGTATTAGTACTGTGCTAAGTGCTGAGGATACAAAGATGACAACAAATTCCTGGGGAAGGCCTAGCAGCTGTGTTCTGGACCGCATGACTCTCCCCCCATGGTTGACTGGATTAAGGGCTTAGCTCAGGACCTAAACCCAGCCATAGCCTAAGCGATGTCCTGGGTGAGGAAAAAAAAAAAAAAAAGACAGGTTAGAAAAAAAGAATGAGCAAGTCTGGTTATTATGGAGAGAATAAGGCAGTTATTTTGTGAACTAGAGCTACAAAGTCATGGAGAAAAAGGCAAATTTTTACTCACCACAGTGAGTAAAAATTATGAGCAAACAAATGCTATCAGGTAATAATAACACAAACCACATTTCATCAAATCTAAGATGTCATTACCTGTATGATACACTTCTATTTTATGAACTATTATGAAAGACAAAAATGCTGCTAATTAATACATGACACTAAGTTTCTTATCACCTAGACTTACACTTACTGAAGGGTGGTTTACACACAGATTTTATCATATTTGATTCTTGTGCATACATGAAAAGGAAAATAGAAGCAAAATAAATCGCTTAGGGTTCCTGAAACTTCCTCACAGAGTCAAATTCTTCTGAATCACTGTTTTTGTTTTGTTTTGTTTTGTTGCGGTACGCGGGCCTCTCACTGCTGTGGCCTCTCCCGTTGCGGAGCACAGGCTCCGGACGCGCAGGCTCAGTGGCCGTGGCTCACGGGCCCAGCCGCTCCGCGGCATGTGGGATCTTCCCAGACCGGGGCACGAACCCGTGTCCCCCGCATCGGCAGGCGGACTCTCAACCACTGAGCCACCAGGGAAGCCCCTGAATCACTTTTTGATGCCATCATCAATGCTAGTGTTTTTCTACATAACATAATGCTCTGACCATCAAGGATCCTGGGCAACAGTTCTTAGAAGAATGCTCCACCATTGTTTTCAGGATTTCTTCCAAGCCATTAACACTCTGCAAATTTAGATACTGGAGTGGTTTTTACTGATGCCTTATCAATGAATGCCAGTAGAATGTTTTCAGCCAACAGCCAGCGTTCATAGACTTGCCTCATATGGTTCATAAATAGTTTCCCAAGTCAAACACGGAGAGGTTGCAGTTGTCCGGCCAGGAATAAAAACCACATTTGCTCATGAGCAGGCAATAACTGCCTCATGACTTGACTCCTGTCTGGCCGACAGTCATTGTAAGATGCATCCTGATTTCAGAGGTATCAAAATGTGGATGAAAATGTGCATCTTGAATTGGTGATTACAGTGGAGAGCATTTCATCCTTAAAGTAATCTGTGCTTTCCTTGTACATATGATGCACAAAGAAGTTTTGTAATTTGTCTAAGATTACCTAGCCGACACGTGGTAGAACAAGGATTTGAACCCAGGTATATAGAGTCAAGGGTGAGGAAGTTAGTTGCTAGAAAGAAACGTAGACCAGAAAGGATAGCTGAATTGCTGTGATAATAGGGTATTTCACCGAAGATCTGTCACCAGCCTACTGTTGATGTCCCCAAAACTCCTTGGCTTTCAGGGTAGCCCAGCCATGCTAGGGTTTCTTTTCTTGGATTCCCATGAGATTCCTAGCTCTCTTTTTACCATCTTGGCTTGGGGTGGCCTCAGTCTCTGCTGCTCACAACTCGTGATCCTAATAAATATAAGCATGGGAATCTGGTTGGGAGAATTGGGAATATTAAACAGAGACGGGCGCACTGAGCTTAGATTTGTTGTATGGCAGACACAACTGGAGCGGTGGGAAGGGAGGCAGAGGCATGACATTCTAGAAGAGCTACATATGTGTGCAAAGGTACAAAGGGCAGAATAATCATGGCACATCTGGGGAATATCTTAAGGCATTCAAAGTTGCTAAAGCAGAAAGTTAGGAGGTGGAAGAAATAAAGAGAAGACTGAAAGCAGGGATCAGAACACATGCGGACACTACACCTAAAAAAATTGTATGCTAGCCTGTAGAAGAGTGGTTCTTAAATTTGTTTTAGCAGTGATCTATTTTTTCCCAAAAACTGCTCTATGAAACTCTAAAATATATGACATGAAGTGGTGCTGCACCAAAAAAGCAAGGATGCAGCATGGGGAGGGGACTCTCCAAAAGCAGCTTCATACAACACAACTTGAAATCCAGTTCTAGAGCTAAAATGCAGTCCCAGAGGAGTAACATAAGAAAGATCATCTTGACAGTAATAAAGAGGATGCAGGGGCAGGTTTGATCATTGCTCTCGGTCACTAGGAAACCACTGCAACCAACCAGGGGAGAGGCTCAGAAACAAAGAACGCCATGTCTTAGGGTTAGACTGAAAGTGAAGTTTAAGTGAAGAGGGATTTCTTATACACAGACAGCAAACAACCGCACAAGTATCTGAGGACAGAAAACAAAGTACAATTAATTATACACAAAGTGGAACTGGGAAGACACAGAGTGATGGTACATGTTTTTTTTGGCATGTTTTCTGATGGGTCTACATAATGAGATGATAATGGGTATGTAAGTTTATCTCCTGCTATATTAATGCTATAAGATAATGATAATCTATAATACCTTATACATTATATATATGTTTATTGTGTGCCAGTCTCTCCGCTAAGAACTCTACATACAACATCTCTTTTAATCCATACAAAAATCATATTAGTTAAATATTCTGATTATAGAGAAAGACACTGATGCTCTGAGAGATTAAATAATGTTCCCAAAGCTACACAAGTTGCAAGTGACAAAGCTCAGGTTTGAAAAAAGATTTGTCTGACTCTAGAACACCAGCTCTTGATTCCATTATTTAAAAACCCTCCAAAAACATTAAATAAATGCTGATATTCCACTGTAAGAATCTATTACAATTTACTTAAATATTCCAGTTCCAAATTTTGAGAAGAAAAAGCACAAATTTCGGGCTTCCCTGGTGGCGCAGTGGTTGAGAGTCCGCCTGCCGATGCAGGGAACACGGGTTCGTGCCCCGGTCTGGGAAGATCCCACATGCCGCGGAGCGGCTGGGCCCGTGAGCCATAGCCGCTGAGCCTGCGCGTCTGCAGCCTGTGCTCCGCAACGGGAGAGGCCACAACAGTGAGAGGGCCGAGTACAGCAAAAACAAACAAACAAACAAACAAAAAAAGCACAAATTTCCACGGTTACTGGGTCTCAACTCTGATATCAAGATTTCATGAGACTGATTTTCACTATCTTGCGGGGTACCACTCACCACCCCAACCCTGCTTGCTAAGCCACATGTAGTGGGAAGAATGACGTCACTGGGATGGGAAATTTCTCACATCAAAGACCATGCATCTGGAGCTTTGGCATCTCTGGTTTTCCCTATATACCTCTTTCTTTTACCACGCCCATCGTAGGGAATTTCACACGCAATACAGTTGTGAGGCAGGTCACAAGCACAACCCACTCTTCTGAAGATAACTTATTCCTGTTCAGGGCCCTTCGTGTACATGTGCGTGTTAATGGTTGAAGTACTATACTTAAGATTCCGAATTTACCTTTGAATTCAGTACTATTTTTGTGAAACCTAATACAGAAAATAATCAGAAGGTTTCAATCAATTGACACGTGGAAGTAACAAGAAGCTCCTCCCCTAATTAAACAACCCTCCTCCGCCTACCAAATACACACCGACACACACACACACACACATACAGGTTAAGTGTAAAAAACAGCACAGCATTGATAATCAGATAATGGAAATATAGTTCCCAGATAGATGGTATGAAACCTAAACCTGGAATAAGTGAAATTTACCTGAGTATGGGATGCAATTCCTGGGGGGATTTCTTCCTCAGGTAGATAATTTGCTTACCCTCTCTCCATTTAATAGATATAACCAAGAGAGCATGATGTATACACAGACGTGATAATTATGAGCTGCTGTAAAATTTTTTCCATGTGGCACTAAAATGCATGAAAAATCTGTGTGTTTTCTGACTGAAAGGTACACTGTAAAAGCCCTTTCTTGGGCTTCCCTGGTGGCGCAGTTGTTGAAAGTCCGCCTGCCGATGCAGGGGATGCGGGTTCGTGCCCCGGTCCGGGAAGATCCCACGTGCCTCGGAGCGGCTGGGCCCATGAGCCATGGCCGCTGAGCCTGCGCGTCCGGAGCCTGTGCTCCGAAGCAGGAGAGGCCACGGCAGTGAGAGGCCCAAAAAAAAAAAAAGCCCTTTCTCTTGTGACATGCCACTGGTGGTGTCTTTATGAAGATGTGACCACAGAAACGGAGTGTTCAGCATCCCCTGTGACAAAGACCCCCCCCATCTTTAAGTGCCTACCTTCTCACCAAAGCAAAATCATTAAGCATTTAGAACCATTGCGCTGGCCTTGAAATGTTTTATATTATGTGATCTGTCAAGCAAGAAGCATTTCCTGACTCTAAGGGATTTATGTTGAATAATAAAAACTATACCAAGTAAAATGCTGATTAAAAATAAGGAAAACACAAATGTCAGGAGATGTTTTTTAAATTAGTGTGTGGTTTTACTTTTTCATATGCATTTGCATCTTATTCAAGCTTTATCTTTATTTTTACACGGAAAACCTCATTATTTCAGGGCAGGTTAGCCTCCTACCCATGTTAATTTGCTTTCCCTCTGGGTACAGGTGAGTCTGTGTGGTCACATGCACTCTGGGACTTTGGGTTTGGGGGTGAAGGAAGTGAGGGAGGGAAAAGAGAGGGGTGTTTTAACTGGTAAAATGTCTAAACAGTAAATTACATTTAAAAATAAATGTAGGCTTATGCCTTGTACACTACATATCAAAAACTAAATATCCAAAAAGAGTAAAATTAATCTCAAAATGGCTTATACTCCCACAATTGTTTAATACAGTCATTCTGAATTCTGCCTTCTATTTTGAACAATGAACTTTCGACTGAAAAAGAATCACATATAACAGGTCTGAATTTTTACAAGTTCCAAAATGGATTCTGAGCTAACGAGACTTTTTTACACTGTATAAGGGCTTTGATGCTGGGGTAGGAGTTTTATTAATGAGTGGCCCTTCACTCAGCAACAATGTGCCATTTGATGGGTGTATTTTTATAAGGCCCTTTCCAAACATCACTAATTGGTCTCCTTCTCAGTTCACTGTGACAGTAAAGATGGTGAGCATACCTCACTACAGCAATCTTTATTCTGTTAGAAGGGACTATAGGTTCAAACTGTTCATTATGTAACAGTGTCACGGAAAGTTTACACAGTTGTGTTGGTTTAAAAGATGTCAGTTTTTTCTACATTGGAGTCCTAAGAGATATTCAGCACCAAGCTGTTATTTTCATTTATGGACAGAGTCTGTAACTTAATAAGCAACTGTCATACAGTTCACAATTTATCATCATTGTTACCTGATGCAGATTCATAATCTAATTTGATATTTCAGAAAAGCTTTATGATCGTTTTCTATGCTCATTCCAATGGTATGAAGTTAAGCTGATGGCACCATCACATTTTACTCAAAAACTGAGACGTGAAAATCAAAGTGAATTCGGTGAGTCTTAACTAATACAAAGGTTTAGGAAAAAACACAGCGATTGTGCCCCCAGTCTGTTGCTCATCTGTCCAGGCATATTCATGTTCTTTAACAGTGGACAAATTATGTTCTATCAATATAAGGCCCACACAATATTCAAAATGGTGATCACAGTCTCTTTACAAGAGAATAGCCTATCTTTTTTCATAAGGTCAATCAAATGAAGTAGGACTCCACTGCTGTTTCTATATAGGTTATTAAACATGTCTCCAACTCCAATTTTATCACGATGAATCGCAGACCTAAACATAAAATCTAACACTATAAAGCTTCTAGAAGAAAACACAGAATATGACCCTAGAGAAAGCACTGATTTCATAAAGAAGACATGAAAAGCGCTAAACGTAAAAAGACAGATTGGACTTTATCAAAATTTAAAACTTCTCATCAAAAGACACTATTAAGAAAATAAACAGGCGAGACACAGACTGGGAAAAGATATTTGAAATACACGTATCTGACAAAGGACTTGTATCCAGACTATATAAGGTACTGTAAATATGTTGCAAAAAAGACAAATAACCATATTTTTAAATGGGCAAGATACTTAACTACATCATAAAAGACCATATATGAATGGCCAATAAGCTCACAAAAAACTGCTCGACATCGTTTACTCATCAAGAAAATGGAGATAAAGCCACAAAATATACCATTTCTCACCTACTAGAACAGCTAAAGTTATAAAAGACTGACAATCCAAATGGTGGTAAAGAAGTGGAGCAGCTAGAATGCTCATGTGTTGCTGGCAGAACTGTAAAAATGGTACAACCACTTTAGAAAACAGTTTGACAGCTTCTTATTTACACACACACACACACACACACACACACACACACACACAACACATATCCTATGACCCAACAAGTCTTCTTCTAGGTATTTCCTAAGAAGAATGAAAACATATGTCCACAAAAAGATTTCTACCTGATTATTCATAACAACTTTATTTATAATAGCCCCAACTGGAAAGTACCCAAATGTCCATCAACAGGAGAATGTATAAGCAAATTGCGCAAAGCCATTCAGTGAAATAGCACTCAACAATAAAACGGAATGGACTGACACACATCAAAATGGATCATTTTCACAGACATAACGCTAAACGAAATAAGCTGCACACAAAAGAGCTCATAACGTATGATTCCATTTTTGTGAAGTTCTAGAACAGGCAAAAACTAATCTGCAAGAACAGAAATCAAAATGGTAACTGCCTGTGATAGGGAGTAGGGATTGATGGGCAAGGGGCATGAGGAAAACTTCTGGGATGATAGAAATGATCTATTTATTAGAATAGTAGTTACACTGAAATACATTTATCAAAACTCAATAATTACACATTTACAATCCATGCATTTCACTGTATGTAAATCTTACTTTGATAAAAAGAAAATAATTCTGACATCTCCGACATTTTTAATTCAGTTCAACATTTATTGAATTTCTACTACGTACAAAATCCTGTATAGTGGCCAAGGATATAAAAATAAATAAGAATAAGACCCACTCCCTGACTTTAAGAAATGTAAAGTCTAAGAAGGGTTTACACTCTGGTGAAGGAGAGAGACAAGTAAATTTCACTGCAAAATGGCAGGAGCCTTAGTAGAGCTGTGGGGACAGAGATGGGCTAGAGGAGGGAACCCAATCTTAGAGGAAGAAAGGTCCCCGAAAAGGTGACACCAGAACCTTATCTTGGGAGTAAAGAGGAAGATAGAGCGACAGAGATTTCCAGGCTGGGGAAAACTCAGAATTCTGGAAACAAGAAACCACACGGCTTGAGTGAGGAGCTAAAAGTAATTAATATTATTCCAGTTAGTTGATGTTAACATTCCTACAGTCTCCCCAATATACTGGCCAAGATGAGAAAATGATTTTGTAGTTTTAGTGGCTAAGCTCTATGTATTTTTTTTGGTACCAGTGGCACTAATCTCACTTCAGAACTGATCAGCATGGTCCCCACCTCTGCTTGCATTCCTGAACTAATCTTTGCTCCACCTCAGTCCTGTCTGAGGTTTTGGCTATCGTGCAATGCAATCACTATGGAATCCAAGAGCGAACTCTATGCAATGCCTGATGTAAAATTTTTTGAGACATTGTCTTCCCTTGGCTTCAGCGGCATTGCTTTCTCCTGGTTTACTTCCTTATGGCTCCTTTCGTGGCTTTGCTTCACTCAAGCCTTAAACGTTGGCATTCCTCTGGCTCTGCCTTAAATAGAATGACTATATATCTATTGTCCAAACTGGCTCACTTTGGGAGTGAAAGGGATGCAATTAATAATTATACCCAGGCGGTGGTTGTTAACCAGGACTATTCCAGGCAAACTGGGGTTAACGGTCAGCGTGTTCCTGGGCCATGTCCTTCTCCCACACCATGCTCTCTCCCCAAGTGATCTCAACCACACCCATGGATTCTTTATCATATTTATCCAGATGATGGCCAGATATCTCCAGCCTGGACTTCACTTCTGAGCCGTAGACCCATAGAGATAAAGGTTTATTCCACTTGGATGTGTTACAGGCACCTGCAACTCAGTAACTCCAAAACAGAATATACGATATCCTCTTTTCTCATCCACACTCAGATGTATTCCTCTTCTAGCAATTCCTATCTATCTCCCTAAAAGGCAGTTCTATCCAACCACTTGCCCAAATCAAAAGCCTTTTCCTCCTCCTTCACATCCAACAAACAGTAAGTTCTGACAGTTCTTACTTTCTATAACTCCTTTAAGCTCCCCCCTTCTCTCCAGGAACACCACTGTTTCCCCCCCGCAAGAACAAGCGCTGTCAACTCTTACCTGGACTAGCTTCTATACTGCTGCCAGTGTGATCTTCCTAAAACACAAATCTGATCTCGCTTTCTTTAAAACAAAGAATTCAGTTGCTTTCCATTGTTCACAGGCTCCAATCCCAACTTGCAACTTGGCCTCAGGTCACTGTGATCGGGCCCTCGCCTCTCCAGGCACATCTCTGTCCTCTGGGCTGCAGCCACATTGGCAGTCTTTTAGTTCCTTGAATGTGCCAAGGCTTTTCTAACCTCAGGAAGCATTGCACATTATTTCTTCCTCAGTTACATGCTGTTCCAACACACTGTACTTCTTTGCATAATTTTACACAGTTGTAATTATTTCTAATCATTTGTTTGGAACCTGTTCTTCCTTCTAGACTGTTTAAGCCTCCACGATGTGTATGTTCTAGTCACCATTATATATCCGGCATCCATATAGTGTCTGAGACTCCATCAATGTATGCTGTGCACTTAAACAAAGGATTTCCCTCTTATATGAAAAACCTAATTCATTGACTGAGGGAGAAAATTCAAATTATTTCTGTTTACTCTAACAATCATATCAACAATTAACAAGAATTGCTTGTATGTTTCTTTATTCAAATACATTTTTGTGTCTTTTGTTGGGGGGGGAGCCTCATTGTCTCACCAGCAAAAGAAGGTGAAGAATATCGAACATATCCCTATCTCATACTATTTGCTCATTTGTATAAAGTTAAAACATAAAGGTGGAAAATGAGACGAACCACAGTCTAATTCTAGATTTTGGATTTTTCACCAATGGGAAGGACAAGATGTAACATGGTGATTGAATAAGTCAGCTGTTTCCTTCCAGATTAGAGAAAATCATGAGGGGAACTGCTTAAGACAATTTTCCAATCAAACATTACTAATCCCATTGATTTCTAACATTCAAGAAACCCAGGCAAAATCTAACAGTGGAGTTCTTTGTCTTTTTTTTCTTTAATGAGTATTTGACAAAAACAACGAGGTGGGGGAAATGTTCTTGAAGGTGAAGAATCCAGTGTCACTTGCTTACAAAGCAACCATTGGGACATGAGGTGACTGACCATCTGTTTTCAATCTTGCGTCGAAATTTCTTTTAATCCAGGATGTAATTAAATCCCCGGTAGGAACAGAGATATCTATTTCACATATATAATTCCCTAGATGTTTAATTATAAAGTAGTTGCAATCATTTGCACAAATCAGTTTGTATTATGTTATTTTGACATCAGATTTACATGTTTTGGAAGGAAATGTATGGGGTTGTGATGGGGGGAAACTGGTATAATACATAGAAGGAGTTTGACCCGCTCCTTCATTTTCATCTACCAGCAAGGCTGGCTCCCTATCTTGCCTTCTCTTCCAGTATTAAAATAGGAAGAGGTAATTTTGTCAAATCTACCCTAGCTAGGCCTGAGTTGTAAGAAAATTTCTTAAATTCTTTGTTGAAATATGAAAATCATTTTCTTTAAAGTATTAGTTATATAGAAAGAAATTATTTACTTTAAAAATAAAAATTCCTGGGTTTTCTTTCTTGGTGTAGTGGTTGGGAGTCCGCCTGTTAATGCAGGGGACACGGGATCGAGCCCTGGTCCGGGAAGATCCCGCATGCCGTGGAGCAACTGAGCCCGTGCGCCACAGCTGCTGAGCCTGCGCTCTGGAGCCCGGGAGCCAAAACTACTGAGGCCCCCATGCCTGGAGCCCGTGCTCCACAGCAAGAGAGACCACCGCGGTGAGAGGCCCACGCACCGCAACGAGGAGTAGCCCCTGCTCGCCGCAACTAGAGAAAGCCCGTGTGCAGCAACGAAGACCCAACCCAGACAAAAATAATAATTATATAAATAATAAATAAATTTATTAAAAAATTAAAAAAATAAAAATTCCTTAACGCTGGGTAAGACAGGAGAAAATATAGATTGTATTCTTCATGTTATAACATCTATACCATATAATTTCCTCTTGTCAAGTATCTTAGGTATATATCCTCTTTTACCATAGTATTCCATAGTTATATCCTTTTATTCTACACAAAGTAGAGAATCAAACAATATAACTGTGATTGTGGTAAAACTAGTAAGCTAACATCTTCCGGTTTGTCTGATGTAATAGGAGTAAGAAATGGCAGTTGCATGAAAAATTCTTTTGCAAAGATAGTATCATCCAAAAGTCTTATTATACATTGTGTACATTATTCTTATGTCTTGGTAGGGGATCTAGAATATCAAATTAGCAATGTATTCATGGATACACATTTCTAATTCCTGTCTCTATTGTACACACTGGATATCTATTTCAAGAATCAATGTCTATTTTAATATTTTATAGTGATCTTACTTCCCACTATTTAGATATAGTAACTTCATGAAAAGACAAAAAAGAGACAGACTAATGTTGGTCTAGAAATAAGGAGACAAAATCTTTAGACTCTAAGCCAGAATAAAAAACTATTAACTAAAATTTCCAAGAGCCATGGAAAGGAGATCTAAGTTTTATCGCTTTTGCTTTCTTTTCTTGAAAAATTATTTGTCCCTTTTTAGTTTATAAATGTTATTTTTCTGTTTCTCTCTCCATCATCTCATACGCAAAATCAGAATTTTCTTAGTACTCTAGTAAATAGTTTTCTAGTCTAAGCAGTTTATCTTGATTGCTTGTTTTATACTTTTCCTTCTGTCTTCTCATCAGTCAGTCAATAATTAATTTTAAAAGAATTTATTTAGTATCTACCATATGCCAGGTAGTGAGCATTAGCTCCTCCATGCTTTACAAAGAAGTTTTTTAAAGCTGATTGTATCAGGCTGCTTCTCATGAAGTTCCTGGAATAGCCTATTAAGTAGTCTGCATTTCATTTTCAAAGTAAGGGAGCAAATTAAGGGAGTGTGTAATAAAGAATTTGACTGACCTGACAATGCCAGTTTCCCGGAGGTAACCTGTAAACCCTGGGATTTCCTGAGCGATAGGAGTGTCTTTGTTATTCATGGTGGGCCCCTGAGGCCGTATCTGATATTTCACACTAATGAGGTAGCTCCTAGCAGCACTCAATAGTCTGTGCTAACTAGATGACTCACAGTAGGGCCAGCCACACCCCTAGTCTTAGGGTAGGGGGTGGGCCTCCTAGAAAGACCAATCATGTGATGAGAGGTTTGGCGCTTTGAATCAGGCGGCATCAGCCCAACCTCTGTGGACGGGAGGGAGGCTGGAAATCGAGCTCAAACACAGGGGCCATGGTTTAATTAATTATACCTACTTAACAAAGCCTCGATAGAAGCTCTGAACACGGGAGCTCAGGTGAGCTTCCTGGGTTGGCAATTCTCCATGTATGTACCCCCACATATTGATGCCAGGAGGATAATGTGTCCCTGAGGACGTGGAAGCTTCACACTGGGCATCTTCCTGAGGCAGGAGATAGATGGGGCCCAGGCTGAGCAGCCGGAGTTTGTCCCCTGTGAACAGATACTCCGAGAGGAAGATACTAGCAAGAGAGGTTGAGCCCTGCCCAGATAAAAGAATAAGAGACCACATTTTTCTCATTCTCGAGGTCAAGGAGACCTTCCCGACTACACCTGCACAGAAAGGCTCCTTGGAGGTCAAAAAAGGGAGTGATGTCAACCTACCCATAGGCCTCTTCACTAGAATCCATCTTGGCTAAGAGATGTGCATGCACACATGGGAGGACCCTGAGGTAAACCAAATAGAGACTCAGAACCAGGCAAAGCAAGATGATTGGCCAAAGGAAACCCAGAAGAAATGCCCCGCGTAAGTGATTCAAACTACCACGAGGGCACAACTCTCTCTCAGAGCCCGCCCATGTGTGCCTATTCACATGTAGTCTTTTTTCCTGCTAATAAACACTTTACTTGTTTGACTACTTTCTGTTTCTTCGTGGAAACTCACTTTCTGCAAAGCTGTTCGGGTCAGGGCCTTGTCACCGGCCACTGGTCTAGTGGTTAGGATTCAGCGCTCTCACTGCCACAGCCTGACTTCAATCTCTGGCCAGGAACCAAAATCCTGCTTCAAGCCGCTGCAGGCCGAGGCCACCTGAGATCATTCCCAGTCCCAGATTCCACCCTGTGCATGTCTTTCCTTGGCTATTCTGATTTCTATCCTATTACTATAATAAAACCGTAATCATAAGTATAACACTTTCATGAATCCTGTGAGTCAGTCTAGCAAATCATTGAACCTGACGGGGGCTATGGAGACCCCTGAATTTGTAGTCAGTTGGTCTGAAGTCACAGTGGCTCTGGGGCCCTGAACTTTTTTTTAAAAAATAAATTTATTTATTTATTTTTGGCTGCATTGGGTTTTCATTGCTGCGTGCGGGCTTTCTCTAGTTGCAGCGAGCGGGGTCTACTCTTTGTTGTGGTGCGTGGGCTTCTCATTCCAGTGGCTTCTCTTGTTGCAGAGCATGGGCTCTAGGCGCACAGGCTCAGTAGTTGTGGCACACGGGCTCAGTAGTTGTGGCATGTGGGCTCAGTAGTTGTGGCGCACGGGCTTAGCTGCTCTGGGGCATGTGGGATCTTCCCGGACTAGGGCTGAAAACTGCCTGCCAATGTCCCCTGCATTGGCAGGCGGATTCTTAACCACTGCGCCACCAGGGAAGTCCCTGGGGCCCTGAACTTTGGATTAGTATCAGAAGTCTTGGCAGTCTGGAAGATTGTACCCTGAACCTCGACTTTGGCTGACTCCAGGTAGGAGTAAGAAGCTTAGATCTGCGTCTTAGGCAGTAGTATGACGGCTGGAGTGGAGGTGACTAAATCGGAGGTTACTGTAGTTGGTGGGATAAACAATAAAGTGTCCCTGAATCACGTGCCCCCAGATCAAGTTGCAGGAAGCCTCAGGAAAGAAGCGGTAGCATTTGAGATGAAACTTGGGGTGGATAGACTCAACCAATTGGAAACATGGGAAGGAGGCATGAAATCTATTAAGAAATAACTTGAACTATATTTCAGAACGAGAAAAACAGGTAGGTACTTGTGTTGGTTTCCTATTGCTACTGTAAAAATTTACCACAAATTTAGTGGCTTAAAAACAAAACAAATGTATTATCTTCCAGTTCTGGAGGTCAGAAATCTGAAGTGGGCCAGTAGGGCTGCATCTCTTCTGACCACTCCGCATTCCCTGATTCCTCATCCCTGGCCCTACTTCACCCCGGCTTCTGCTTCCATCATAACACCTCCTCCTCAGACTCAAACCCTTGTGTCTCCCTCTTATAAGGACCCTTTTGTTTACGTTGGGCCCACTTGGATAATCTCCCCACCTCAAACCCCTTAAACTAGTCACATCTGTGAAATCTCTTTTGCCCTGTCTGGTTACATATTCGTGAGTTCCAGGGATTAAGTCATGGACATTTTGAGGGGAGGGGCTAGTGATCCCACCTGCTACAGTAGTCCCGTTTAAGCGGAGGGCAAAAAAATGCAAATATGATAGTAGAAAGAGGGTTGTACTATATGGAGAACCCACATGGCACAAGACAAAGGGAGGCGTTAGAAGGTTTATTAGCAAAATAATGGTTTGATCATTGTTACATTTAGGAAGCGTGTCCGGTGGTGCAGCCTGGATTAAAAGGAAGAACGACCAGAGGAGACTTGTTAGGAGGTTATTGAAATAGCCATGTACAATATGATGAGGGCTGGAACTCCAGAAGAAATAAAATAGGGGATTTGGGAGACCGGTAATTCATGAGACTTGGCAATGGACTGGACATGAGAGAAAGTAAGGTATGTGAAAATTTCAAACTAATAGGAGATGAAAATAACATTAAATTTTAAATAGAGTTTATTTGGCAAAAAAAAAAAAGAATTATATTTTGAACGTGGTGATTTTGAAATTGTATGGAGGGCTTCCCTGGTGGCACAGCGGTTGAGAGTCTGCCTGCCAATGCAGGGGACACGGGTTCGAGCCCTGGTCTGGGAAGATCCCACATGCCATGGAGCAACTGGGCCCGTGAGCCACAATTACTGAGCCTACGCGTGCAATGAAGAGTGGCCCCCACTTGCCACAGCTAGAGAAAGCCCTTGGGGCTTCCCTGGTGGTGCAATGGTTAAGAATCCGCCTGCCAATGCGGAGGACATGGGTTCGAGCCTTGGTCCGGGAAGATCCCACATGCTGTGGAACAACTAAACCTGTGTACCACAACTACTGAGCCTGCACTCTAGAGCCCGCGAGCCACAACTACTGAGCCCATGTGTCACAACTACTGAAGCCCGCACTCCTAGAGCCCATGCTCCCAACAAGAGTAGCCACCACAATGAGAAGCCTGTGTACCACAATGAAGAGCAGCCCCCACTCACCACAACCAGAGAGAGATAAGCCCATGTGCAGCAAAGAAGACCCAACACAGCCAAAAATAAAATAAATAAATTTATATTAAAAAAAAAGAATGAAAAAGCCCATGGGGGTGGAGCCAAGTACTTCTTTGCAGCAGAGAAAACTTAGCTGAGGTTAGCATCTCATAGACTATCTGGCATATAGCTGATGCTTGGTCAATATTAAATGAGTGTGTTAAAATTTGCAAAACACTCTTACATACGTTATTGTATGTAGGTGGCAGGCAGATTACTAGTATTACTCTCATACAAAACCCAAAAATTGTACAAAAAAGAAAACTACAGACCAGTATCTCTCATAAACTCAGATGCAGAAATCCTCAAAAAGGATTAGCAAATTCAATCCAGCAATGTGTAAAAAGAAAAGAATGTTTTCATTTATTTGTTTGTTTATTTCATGACCAAGTGAGATTAATTCCAGGTTTGCAAGTCTGGTTTAACATTTGAAAATCAGTCAGTATAGTCCAGGTTAAAGAAGAAAAATCACATCATCATATAAATTGATGAAGAAAAAGCATCTGACAAAATCTAACATTCATTTCTGATTAAAAACAAAAAAAACCTTAGGAATGAGGAGAATTAACCCAATTTGGTAAGGAGTATCTACAAAAAACCTACAGTTAGCATCATACTTGGTAGTGAAAACTGAATACTTTTCCTCAAAGACTGGGAACAAAGCAAGGATGTTCACTCTCACTACTGTTATAACATAGTACTGAAAGTTCTAGCCACTGCAAAAAGATAAGAAAAAGAAATAAAATCCATACAGATTGGAAAGGAAGAAATAAAACTGTCCCTATTTGAGATAACATGATTGACTACATAGAAAATCCCAAGAGATCTACAAATAAACTCCTAGATCTAGTAAATGAGTTCAGGAGGACTGCAGGATAGAACATAAGATCGACACACAAAAATCAATTGTACTTTTATACATTAACAATAACATGTGCAAGGACTCTCCCCGAGAGTCCACGTGGGATCCCTTTAAGGTTAGACAGATCAGAGCAGGGTTTGAAACCAGTCTGGCATTAACTACCTGAGTAACCTTGACAAGTGACGTGTCTCTCTGAGCTTTGGTGGCTTTGTTTATAAAATAGAAAGAGCAATTACATCACTGTGTGGTTCTCAGAATTTAATGAGATATGTGTAAACTGTCTGAAATATTAGAGATGTTCCATCAATTCTCTTTTTCCCCCTCAGTGAAAACAAAACCAAAACCAAAAACCTTTCCCCAAATCATTCAGCTAATGAGTACCAAAGCTTCGATGAGACTCCAAGTTCCTGGCTCTTAGTGTAGTGTTTTTCCAGTCTTCTGAATCAAAATTCCTAAATTTTAGGCAGAAAAACAAAGTTACTTTAGAAATTCTAATACATAGAGTATATTAACATGTACTGCCCTGCTCACATGAGACATAATGACTTGGTAATTTTTCCGTATTCACTAACCACATTAATTATTATTATAGAAATTAGAAGACTAAATTATTGACATATATGCTATTTCTTTTCTTTAAATTTAAACAGAAAGGCTCCCTTTCTACTTCTTAAATATAGAATAGGAGTCTTGTGTGACTGATAAAATGACAGACGAAATGAATCTTTGCCCGTTGGAATGAAATTGTTCATTCTACCCAAGAGGAGCAAAAAAGATTTGTTAATAGCTTCCAGTTCCTTTTGCTCATTTGATTCAAGGACAAAGGATGCTTTCATATTCCATTTTCTAGCTTTAATCAACTATCTTTCCCAGATCTGCATTCTACCGTGAGTTTATTTAATGCATTATTTAACAATGTCATCCTTACAAACATTCATTATTTCTGGCATTGCATCTCACTTTTGCAAAAGTTAAGACTTTTAAAATATATACTTAAACTAGATTACCTAAGGCTGCATGTGCATTTTTGTTTCCATCGCTCAGTAACAGGGTAGGACTTAAATTTCATTGGCCATGGCCTTCTTTTAAATGTAAGTTTCAGTATTAAAGACATGTGCTTATTTATCCAAAGCTCCTTTAGGCAAATTACATGAGCTCCATGCTTATGACAATGCCTGGCGTAAACTGAGTTCTCAGTCAATATTAGCTGAGAGTCACTATTATTATTCCTAAAAAGGCTAGTATTCAATTCATTTTTTCAGCCTTCCATAGAGCAGAGATAATCAGAATGTTAAAGAGTCACAGATCCCACTCGCAGAGATTATGATGATGAGGTGCGGCACAAAAATCTGCACTTCTATACGCACCTTCTAGAACCTGGATGCAGGGGGTCTACAGTCTACTTCCTGAGACAGAGGGCCAAGCCTGCATTAGAGCTGGACTTCTCCACCTTCTTAGGCAACGGGGCCTGGCATGGCCAATCAGGCTTCTTTGTTATTGAAGGCTCCCAGTTTCTAGCTACAAAGGCTAAAAACACAACTCATTTAGCAGTGCCCATACTCTACTCACATATAATTTGAGACTCATTGATCTAGTTGATCTACTGCAGAGTCTGGGGCTGATCACCTATTTTATATGTGTATTTATAAACACACCATGGGGGTGGATATCAGCTTATTAAAATGTAGAAAAATATAGGTATGCATCATGGATTTCACATAATGTTTATTCATTTACTCAAAATTATCTTATTTTAAGACAATGTCTAATCTTCATGTTCCATCAAGAGGTCCACATCTATAGTTAAGCTTCCAGTTATTTAAATTATTACTCAGAAATAGGCATCTCTGAGTCATAGAGACTCTGATCATGAAAGAAATAAATTTCAAAATGATTTGCTATGGAAGTTTCCTTTCCCATAAAAAATATTAATTTTTACTTCAATCTAGCAAAGCAAATCAAACTCCAAAACTTTACAGTTAAAAAAATTATTACATTTTTTTTTGACTAGATAATACTTTTACATGGTTCAAAACTGAAAAGTATAAAAATGTGTACATCCCCTATCTACCTGGTTCCTAGCCCTCCCAAACAGGTAACCACGGCTATTAGGTTCTTTGGTTTCCTTTTTAGAATTTTTTAGTGCTTGCACAAATTATGAATATATATCTGTTTTCCATTTAGTCCACTATTTTTATAGAAATTTTATAGACATCTTTTTATATCAGCGTATAGATAACTTTCTCCCTCCTGTTTGCAGCTGCAGGTATACTACTACATAGATGATTACAGTTTATTAAACCATGGACGTTTAGGTTTTGTCTAATCTTTTGTAATGAGAGGCAAAAGATAAACTTGTTCATCCTTGCATGAATGTATCTGCAGGATAAAATCCTGGAAATGGATTGGCAAGGTTTATGAAGTTGTTTTGCTAGATATTTTCAAATTCTCATCAAAAGAGATGGTACAATTTTTCACACCCGTTAGACCTGTTAAAGAGAGTTTATTTCCTCAAGGTGTCATAGACACAGTATGTCATCAAGTTTTTGAATGTTTGCCAATCAGATAAGTAAAAAATGGTACCTAGGTGTGGTTTCATTTTATATTTCTCTTAGAACAGTAGTAGGGTTGAACATCTTTTCAGAATATCTTAAAAGACTGTAAATACATTAAATTATGTGTACATATTAAATTATATGTATATTTCTTTTCCTGTGAACTAGTTGTTCAGCTGTCAGTTTGTCTATTTTCTTGTATTTTCCAAAGACCTATTTTGAATGTAATTATATTTGTTAGTTTTTCTGTTTTCCCATTTATTAATTTCTATTTTATTTTTATATTCCTTTTGCATTTCTCAGCATATCATGTTGTCGTTAAAGATGCTTAATTTGTTTCCACTCTGTTTATTGATATACGCATGTAAAGCTATGAAGTTTTCCTCTAAAAACTGCTTTAGCTATATTCCATATGTTATGATATGAAGCTTTTCTGTTCCTTGTATTTTCTGTATATTTTCTATATATATTTCAGTTTGTATTTCCTCTTTGAGCCAAGAATTACAGAGTGTTTTAGTTTGTTTGTTTTCTGCTTTTCATTTCCAGGTAGTAGGGGTTTTTATTGTTATTAATTTCTAGGTTGTTTCCGTTGTAATAAGAGAATTTTGCCTATACTCTTTTAACTTTAGGGAATATATGTTGAGGTTTCCTTTGTGGGCTAATATAAGGTATCAGTTCAGGGATACTTCAAACGAAGATATGTTCTCCATTATTAGGAGACAAAACTTGATATATATTGTAGAACTATTTACTTATTAATGATATTTTAAGGTCCTCTGTGTCTTGTCATATTTTAGAACCCTTGGTCTTTTATGAACTGAAAGAAAACAAATCTACTACTAGTATTTTTCTGTTAATTTTTCCTTGCTGTTTCTATGATTTCTGCTTTCTGAATGTTGCTACTATGTTGTTCGGTATATAAAGGTCATTTCTATTATGGCTTTATTTTGAATTATACACTTTAAAATTTTTCTTTGCCTTAAATAATGTTTGTGTCCTGAATCCCACCTTGTCTGATACTTGCAATCAGACAATGATGGTGCTTACTTTTTGCTTGCATTTACCTGATGTACATTTCATCATCCTTTATTTTCAACATGTTTGGAATAATCTTCTTTTAGATATATCTCTCGTATACAGCATAGAATTGACGAAGTCAGTCACTTGCCCCTTTTTCTCTCATTTCTTTACTGTCTTCCCAGTTCCCCCCTCCTCGTCTTTGGTCTTTGGTTAGTAACTGAGGCTACTGGATTTGCATAGGTCACCTGGGCCATCATAACCCCTGCAGGCCTTTCTGTTACACCACCCTCTGCCTTAGCTGCCAATATGCTCCAGGCTATGAGTCAGTCTTCTAGATATAACCTGTGATCTTCACTCATTCATTCAATTAACAAATACTTATTCTCCGCCTAATTTCCCTGGTGAGTACCTTTTCCACACAACAACAGCAAGTGGACAGGCATTCAAAGAAAAAATGTTTCATGTCAAATGGAAAGAAAGGTAATATATTTTTACCTCCAGCTGATCCTCAGAGATAAACTTTGGAGCCTGGTAAAGCCAGAGATGGATCCAGATTTCTTTCTTGGTGTGAATCGTTTTGCAGCAACTCAAGCAACGAGAAAGATCCTCGGGACAGGAAAACATCTCATGACTAGCAAATCATGAATATGAACATAACGCCACAGATTGTGGAAAACAAGATGATTCGGTGCCTCGATCCCTCATCCCTGCTCTCACACCACACCCTGGGGACTCTTTGCTTTTGCTAAGGCACTTTTCACGGAGCTAAACCGAAGGTGCCAACTTTTATAATTCAAATACGCTTCCTACTCTCAGATTTCAGATTTACCAACCGGAGAAAATAATCTCTCGCACTCAGACAGGTCTCTGGATATGCAGCAGCCACAGAGTATGTTAGTTGGTAAGCAAAATACATTTTTATAATAATTAGGCACTCTTGGGCTTCCCTGGTGGTGCAGTGGTTAAGAACCCACCTGCCAGTGCAGGGGACACAGGTTTGAGCCCTGGTCTGGGAAGATCCCACATGCTGCCAAGCAACTAAGTCCGTGCACCACAACCACTGAGCCTGTGCTCTAGAGCCCGCGAGCCACAACTACTGAGCCTGCATGCCACAGCTACTGAATCCCACGCGCCCAGAACCCATGCTCCGCAACAAGAGAAGCCACCACAATGAGAAGCCTGCGCGCCACAACAAAAAGTGGCCCCCGCTTGCTGTAAGTAGAGAAAGCCCGAGCGCAGCAACGAAGACCCAACACAGCCAAAAATAAAGAAAGAAAAATCAATCAATCAATGAAAAAAAAAATTAGGCATTCTTCCTGGGTGGGAGGAGGCAGATGTAAGGAGAAAAGACTAGAGAATGCTGGTACTAATACTAAAAATATTGAATGGGGGGCTTCCCTGGTGGCGCAGTGGTTGAGAGTCCGCCTGCCGATGCAGGGGACACGGGTTCGTGCCCCGGTCCGGGAAGATCCCACATGCCGCGGAGAGGCTGGGCCCGTGAGCCATGGCTGCTGAGCCTGTGCGTCCGGAGCCTGTGCTCCGCAACGGGAGAGGCCACAACAGTGAGAGGCCCGCGTACCGCAAAAAAACAAAAAACAAAAAAAAAAAAAAAAAAAAAAAAAAAAAAAAAAATATTGAATGGGGAAAGTGTCCTGAGGACATCTTAGGCTACATTATGGAGGCCCAGGCAGGGGTTGTATCAGGGTGAAGGGGGTTTGGGGTAAGAAACACGTGGTTCTCTCAGTTTGCTTCTATTTCTTCTCTTTTCATAAAGATGTGGGCACCAAGAAATTTTCAGCTCTAGGAAGAACAACATAAACACTTGAATGAATGGCGGCTCCACTCAGCCTCAAGGTCAGGTACCTAATCCGGAGGGTGGGCCTTGTGCTGAATTGAAAAGTGCGCTCCCCGCCCCCCCCCCAAAAAAAGAAAAGTACGGCCCCTTCTACAGGAGGCAGCTGCTCCTTAGCTCCAGCCAAATGCCCTCATGCGGGAGCCAGGGCCCAGTGTGGGCGGCTTTTCCAAGTTTTGTGGGAAAAAATGGACATCAAGGTTCGGAACATGAAGCCCCTTGATTTTTGAATGTTGAAGATTCATTTCATCTTGCAAAATACTACACATGCCAAAGAAGACAGTGTGACCCATGGGCCTCTGGTGTGTGACTCAGACACGTAGAGAAGGAGGTGAGATTTATGTCAATGTAGCCCAGTCATGCCAGCAATTTCAAAGACGTTGATCCTAGTGCTAAAAGTACTGCACAAAAATGCCTCTGCGGCTAGAGTATATAAAAGAGATAATCAACAAGGACCTACTGTACAGCACAGGGGACCCCACTCAATATTCCATAATAACCTAAATGGGAAAAGAATCTGGAGAAGGATGGATGTATATGTATAATTGAATCGCTTTGCTATACACCTGAAACTAACACAACATTGTAAATCAACTATACTCCAATATAAAAGAAAAACTTTAAAAAACGTATCAATTAAAAAATGGGGGGAAAAAAGCCTCTGTGGGTCCAGGCCCCTTTGCAAGGATGGGGCAGTTTGCTGGCTCTGGCCCTTGTGAGCAACCAGTGAAGTTATCTCCCTGAAGATCACAGTAAGGGCCTGGCACTCATTCCCCACTTGCAAGCACAATGTTTACAATGGGGCAAAGGGTGGTTTTATTAAAAGAGAAGAAAACTCACCATCTTCGATTTTGTGTAACAACAGTCAAAGTTGCTTCGTACTCCAAGTGCCTCTCACAGGCTGGGGGAAATGCTTAGTTCAAACAGGAGCTTCGGGAACTTTCAGTCCTAATATGGAGGAGGTGCTCCACCAAGTGTCTCCCTGGGTGAGGCAAGCTCTGGCCCTGTCTTCTGCTGGGTTTCTCTGTGGCCTCAGGGTTCACACTCAGCTCTTATGTGAGCTTTGGGTCCACTTTTGCTGCTTCTAGATGCCTTTCTTGGTTTGGCATTTTATGAGAAGTCTTGGGAGTTCTTCCTGAGCCGCGCAGCTGCGTGGAGATTATACCAGTCAGCAAAGTCTCCCCCCATCTCTCTCCCTAACATTTACCAAAGACTGTTCTCTTTGCATGATGCTGATAAAACAGGGCCTCCTTTCAACTCCATCCTCTCTGCTTCCTGCAACTCTTCTGTGTTTTCTGCTTTCCACCACCCTGGGGAATCACATCCCTTAGGATTTCCGGGCAAAGAAGCTGTCCCGTTGTCAGGCGTCTGCCTCCGTCACTGACCACACTCAGAAGACACACAAATCCATCCCAGCCCCACTGAGCTTCCACTCTTGCCTTTAGTGGCCTATTTGCAAAAGATATTCCTTAATTTTCCAGAAACTATCAGAGTTCCCCAGTTCTCCTCCAAGTTACTTTCATGTTGTGCTGTAAAGGTGGGCAACACCAAGTTACCAGAGATGCTATGACTCTCAGCCCCATGAGAGTGGTATTCTAAAAACCCCTTTAGGTATGTATGTCTTCGAGGCGTGCACCCAACTGTTCCAAGTACAACTGCAGAGAGAGGTCAGAATTCCAAGGCCACACGTGCTCCAGCTAACTGCAGTTATAAAGTGTACATCCTGCAGCCATATAAAATCTATTTCAGAATTTCTCGTAGTCAGGAATGTGAACGCATAAATCACTGTAACTTGCTAAAACTTCATTTACCTTTGGATAATTTCCAATTATTACCTTGATGAGTCTCACATGAGTGACGTGAAAAATGGTTTGTAGGGCTTCCCTGGTGGCTCAGTGGTTGAGAGTCCGCCTGCCGATGCAGGGGACACGGGTTCGTGCCCCGGTCCGGGAGGATCCCACATGCCACGGAGCGGCTGGGCCCATGAGCCATGGCCGCTGAGCCTGCGCGTCTGGAGCCTGTGCTCTGCAACGGGAGAGGCCACAACAGTGAGAAGCACGCGTACCGCAAAAAAAAAAAAAAAAAAAAGGTTTGTAATACCTTTGGTTTCTTGAGTCTCTGTTGATTTCCATTCACAGTTTTTGGTGGGACTAGAGGCATAGAGCTCAGTGTCCCTAAGGAGACAGCCTGTCTTCTAGCCCAGATCCTTCACTGAAGGAGTTTACCCATTTATCCATTCACTCCATAAATATTTATTGTGTGTTTACTATGTTCTAAACACTGTGCTAGATGTTAGGAATACAAAGATGAAAAAGACACAAGTCTTGCTTTTAAGATTATAACAATGACTTTTATGGTAGTCGGAAAGTTCTGTTTAAATGCTTAACTTTCATACTGAGTTTCAGTTATAATTGAAACATTTACATTAAATCAAAGCTGGCTTATAATTATTAAGGTGGAAACGCTGGTCTTGGTAAAAATGTAACGTCTGGCTTCACCCTTGTAATCCTTAATGATAAACAGCCCTCTAGTCTCTGGTCCCCTCTCCTGGTTTCCTGCCCAGTGACATAAAAATTTTCACGTATCATTTAAAATAAAATCAGAGGGGCAGTTTCTAACTTTACAGAAGCTTAAGATGTCATGGGTGATTTTACAGATTAAGGTGAAGACATATTCATCCATCACTTAGTTAATATTGATCCAGCTCAGGGCCAAATAGGGATGATGGACAAGTGAGCCAGTGTTTCCAGGGTATGTGGGTGACACCCTGAGAGACAGATGCCCACAGAACCACAAACATGTAGGAGAGACCAGGAAAAGAGCTGGGGGAGTTTTGCACCTCTTTTTTGCTCCCCAAGTTCTGGAATTCAACCGGCTTGGAGAGCAGAGCTCATTTCAGCCTTGGGCATATTCACAACAGACATTGAGTTTATTAAATAAGGTGGGTGAAGCAAGGGGTGAGGAGTTCCATGGAGTTGGAGGTGGAGGGAGTAGCTCTCAAGGAGAGTTTGGGGTCCTTTCCTTCCCCTGGATGTTTTTGTCAGCTGTGTTCTCACACACTGATGGCATCTGGGACCCTTTTCCATGTCAATGCATGCAGGTGACAGAAAGAGGACATCGTGATATAGAAGACAAGGAGGACATCTTTGCAAGCAGTCCTGGGTTAGGAGGTAGGGACCATGTTGATTCTAATTTATTTTTAATAACCAGGACAAAGTGTATTTAATTACATTTGCCTTAAAACTTTCCCAAACTACAACTATATTGGTCAAATAATTAGCAACTCAATGTACATTTAGGGAGGGCCTAATATACACCAGGTAGAGAACTAGACACGAGACGCAATGGTGAACGAGCTAAAATTGTACTTATTGAAAGCTTAGGTAGGGAAAAACAATACTCCGAGAACAGGTGCATTCCATCCTCTGGAGCAGTGACTTTCAAACATTATTGTGCATACAAGTCACCTGGGAACCTTGTTCAAATGAAGATTCTAATTCAATAGGCCTGGGGTGGGGCCTGAGATTTGGCATTTTCAACAGGCTCTGGGTGATGCTGTTGCTGCTAGTCTGAGGACCACATGTTGAATCACAAGGCTCTAGAAAATTTAGTTAAAAATCAGCCCAGGCTAAGCCAGGTGTGTGGAATCTTGTCTGTGAACCTGGGATGCCATCTCCCTCACCTCTCCACTCTGCTCCCCTCCTCAACATCCACACACCTGTAGAACTAACTCCTTTCTAGAGGTTTTGTGGGGTATCCTGGACATGTATTAAGAGAGGGCAGGGACTTCCCTGGTGGCACAGCGGTTAAGAAGCCGCCTGCCAATGCAGGGGACACGGGTTCGAGCCGTGGTCTGGCAGGATCCCAGAGCAACTAACAGGATCGCGGAGCAACTATGCCCATGCACCTCAACTACTGAGCCTGTGCTCTAGAGCCCGTGAGCCACAACTACTGAGCCCACGTGCTGCAACTACTGAAGCCTGTGTGCCTGGAGCCCGTGCTCTGCAACAAGAGAAGCTATCACAATGAGAAGCCCGCGCGCCGTAACCAAGAGTAGCCCCCGCTCACCACAACTAGAGAAAGCCCATGCACAGCAACGAAGACCCATCGCAGCCAAAAATAAATGAATAAAAGAAATTTATTTTTTAAAAAAAGAGAGAGGGCAATGTAGAAAAACAGGCCTAGAAAACTCCCTTTTTTATATATAATATTATTTTTTAATTAATTTATTTGGCTGCATGGGGTCTTCGCTGCTGCGTGCAGGCTTTCTCTAGTTGCAGCAAGCGGTGGCTTCTGTTGTTGCAGAGCACAGGCTCTAGGCACGTGGGCTTCAGTAGTTGTGTCACGTGGGCTCAGCTGTTGTGGCTCACGGGCTTAGTTGCTCCGCAGCATGTGGGATCTTCCCAGACCAGGGCTTGAACCCGTGTCCCCTGCATTGGCAGGCGGATTCCTAACCACTGCGCCACCAGGGAAGCCCGAAAACTCACTTTCGTGTCGACTCTAACAATGTCTTCTAGTGGGCATTGCTCATGACCTCACTCACTGCCTTCAACAGCTACCAGAGAAGAAACTCCTCTTTGATCTTCCTCTCAAGAACAGTTTCACTTCTAAGCCCTTGGTAGGTTTTAAGCTCAGGTACATTGTGAATCCAGGCAGAACTGCTTGGATTTCCCTTTTGTATAATAACTAAGAGAAAGCTTAAGTTCAATATTGTCTCCCATCTAGAACATCATCAAATATACATTTTTGCTTTCACTTAATTCCTCGTTCCAATTTGGGGCCTATCTTATTTTTCTTCTTTCACTCCAAATGTATGTGCTTTTGATATTTTATGCAACACTGAAAGCTACTTATATTCTTCTGGGGGTAAAATATATAGCTATACATTACTAAAAATAATAACCCTGTATGAGAATTTGTTTAATAGCTCTGAGTAACTTTCTGCCACCACTCTGTGTTGGCCACCGCGACTTATCTCTAGGACGAGATATGTCAGGTTACCTCATCTAGAGGAATTCCTTCCCTGTTCCAAGCTAGCCCCCTACGGCTTCATAAAACACGGAATTTTCACATCATACCCACTCATGTAACTAGATCAAGAGTTCCATTAAGGCAAGGATAACTCACACGTCTTGTTTGCCGCATCATCAAGTAGAATGCATGGTACACAGTTAGCACTCAATAGATTTTAGTGATGTTGCCTATGGGAGTGATGGGTTATGATTCTAATCATTCAAAATAGGATGGGACTGCAGAACGTTAATGGAGACTTTCATAAATAAATGCTTCATTAACTAAAACATAGTTTGGTGGGACAGGGGTGGATCTCAAGATACCTAAATGTTCTTTTATCTATATTCTGATTGATGTGGTTGTTTGAAGTTATACAAATTGATAATTTGAAAACATCAAACCTTGAAATTTGTCTTCTAGATACACTTTATTTTCTCTTTCTAGATAATTCCTTTACAGAGATTCATATAATTTCCTGACTTTTGTACAGAATGATTAAGATATGTGTTTGATGTTTGTTTACCATGAGTCATGTACCATTATCTTCCTGTCTAATTCATGTAATGTTTTTAAAGTAGAAAATGTAAGACAGTCGGAACTTTTAAGTCCTGTTTTTTTCCTTTAGTAAGGAAAGTCACACATTGAGGCAGTTTTTAGAACTACGACAAATAATCCCAAGTTAAGGGAAAAGCTGGTAAACTCATCCAACTACTTATATTACTTGGCCAGATTTGGGGAATCTTGTGTGGAATTTGGGGAGATTAAAGGTCTACGTGAGAAATTGCCTACTTCACGTTAAAGACATCATGTGGGGTCACCTAGTTCATAAGTATTGTTGTTGCCATGTCCCTTTATCAGGTTCCTGAGACTGTCTTTATACTCTAGGCATTTTAAAAGCCAGGGTCAAACAAGCCTCGTTTCCAAACTTTCCCAGAGTCTGTTCTTGAAAATCTTCCAACTCTGGCAGAGATTTCAATAGAGAAAAGAAGTAAAAAGTCCCCAGACCATTATAGAAATCAGAAAGTCATTGACGCCTCAGGACCCACCCCAAGGAGCCAAATGTCTAAGAAACCGAGACTTTTTTCCCCCAGATAGGTAGGACATCTTGGACATCGTTGGTGGTGGCGGTATTTAGAAAAGACGAGTTTTGGCAAGTGTGTTGTCAACAATATGCATATTCTCCAAATGGATGGCTCACCTACCACCGACTAGGAATGCTGAGGTCTTCCCTAATATGGTTTCACTCATCTTCACAAATACTAAAGCTAAGTCCATTGTAGTCAACTTAAGCCATCTTGCATTGTTTGTTCTTAATAGAATTTCATTTTAATAATGTCAGAGCTACAGACACCCCAGAGTGTGTCTGAGCCGCCTAAGGAAGGACGGGCTCTAACACCATGAAGCATCTTCCACGGACTGCCCTGGTGGTCCAGTGGCTAAGACTCTGCTCTCCCAAAGCAGGGGGCGTGGGTTCCATTCCCGGTCGGGGAACTAAGATCACACATGCCCTGTGGCAGGGCAAAAAAAATTTAAAAAACCAGTACAAGCTGCCAGGAGAGGCTTGATCACCACCCTGGGCCCAGCTGAGAAAGCTGGTAGGAGGGGCTTGTCGCTGCCTTTGTGGTGGGATGGAACCCGCTCAGTGTACATGCTCGCAACAGCTCACCTGGCTGGCCCACCAGGCTGCAGAGCATGGATAGGCAAGTGGAGGTACCAGTGACTTGCTGGGGCTCACACTATGGAGCCTCCCGTGTCAGCTGCCAGAGGGAGTGGGTCATGCACCCAGGAAGTGTCGGGAGCAGACATCCTGTGGGCAAACTTTGACCGCTGCGAGTGGGGACCAGCACATAAGTTTTTCTCCCTTCCTCTACCCAGACAGACTGTAGCAAGAGTTGCAGACTCTTGGGAAGCAGAATCATGAGAATAAGCAACAGCTATGCTTGGTTCAAAATTGTGGCCTCCTGGGCTTCCCTGGTGGCGCAGTGGTTGAGAGTCTGCATGCCGATGCAGGGGACACGGGTTCGTGCCCCGGTCCGGGAAGATCCCACATGCCGCGGAGCGGCTGGGCCCGTGAGCCATGGCCGCTGAGCCTGCGCGTCCGGAGCCTGTGCTCCGCAACGGGAGAGGCCACAACAGTGAGAGGCCCGCGTATCGGAAAAAACAAAAACAAAAACAAAGTTGTGGCCTCCTGATAACGCACTGGCAGGTTTGTCTCTCTCCTTCCTGGCCTCTCTACCCTTTAACCCTCATACGTGTTTCCCGGGGATTGCGTCCCCCATGAAAGTGTTAGCACATAAGCTTCTGCCTCAGGCTCTGCTTCCTAGGGAAATTAGGCTAAATCAGGTATAGAGTTTACCTGCAAAAAGAAAAAAACAAATCCGTGAACAAACCTGAAAAGGAAGTGGTCGTCATCTTCATTTATATGGATGAGAAAAATGAGAATATTGGTGGTAAGTAACTTAGCCAAGCTATTAAAAGGCTGAACCAGAATTCACCCATGTCCGACAGTATTATAGAACTCAGAAAGCTGCAGCGAGCACCTACAAAGCCAGACCTTATACTTGCTTATTTTAAGTTCAAATTCTTCCATCTGGAAAATGGAACCATAAAAAGTACAGTCTACAATATACTTAAAAGCAGCCTTTCGCATTTATTTTTTTCTTCCGTCATTGCTGCCATTGCTATTATCTTACGTTTCTCATAGATTATGCTGGACCACATAACCAGGTATTAGATACACTTTTTCACTGTAGTAATTCACTGCTAGTATAACAAGGGGAGAAAGATATTGTATTGAATTACCTGTAATTTAGAATATAGTAGATGTCTCTGTACAACCAAATGTATGTAGTGGCCTGCAAGTTGAAAAATATAAGAAATATACAAGACAGGGTCTTCAATTTGCACATGACAGAAACCTAACTCAAGCCAGAAAAGGGAATTTCTTGGAAGGGTAGCTACTGGAATTGAAGGAAAAGCTCACAAGAGCCTGAGTAGTGAAGTCGTGGGAAGGTCTCCAACTCTCCCTGCGTAAGTCTTACACCCATCCCTTGACCATTTTCTGTGGCCAGGGGAATGGGGTTCTACCACCGATCCAGCCTGGGCCCCATGTCCACCTCTGTGGAGTTTGATGGAATGGGGTGTGTGATGTTGTGATTTATAACAAGAAATATATATTTGGTAGCCCTTTCATTTCTGGCACAGAGCCCCTAAAGCCCTTGGAATTTCTTAAGTGATAATAGTAATAAAGGTGTCTTGATTTTCATAACAAGTCCTTTCAACCACACCTGAACTTACGTTAATGAGATGAATTTTGGAAAGTATTTAAGGATGGGGGCTGGTTGCCAGGGGAACCAGCCCGTGATTAGAGGGTTGGAACTTTCAGTCCCATCCCCTGACTTCCTAGGAGAGGAAAGGGGCTGGAAATTGACTTAATCACCAATGGCGCATGGTTTATTGATCATGCCTCTGTAATGAAGACTCCATAAAAACCCAAAAGGAGAGGGTTTGGAGAGCTTCCAAGTTGGTGAAGATTTATGGAGAGAGCATGGAAGCTCTCTCTTTTCCCTTGCCTTACGCATCTCTTCCATCTCGATGTTCCTGAGTTATACCCTTTTATAATGAACCGGTAATCTAGCAATTAAAATGCTTCTCTGAGCTCTGTGAGCTGCTCTAGTAAATTCATCCAAGCTGAGGAGGAGGTCGTGAAAACCTCCAGTCTATAGCTCACCAGTTAGAAGCACAGGTGACAACTTGGACCTATGATTGGTGTATGAAACAGCTGAGGGGGTGGTCTTGTAGGACTGAGCTCTTAACCTGTGGAATCTGATATTACCTCCAGGTAGACAGTATCAGAATTGAGTTGACTTGTAGGACACTCAGCCGGCGTCCAAGAATTGCTTGGTGGTGTGGGGAAAAACTATCCACACATTGTAACTGGCAACCATCCCTTGACCATTCTCTATGGCCAGGGGGATGGGATTCTACAACTGATCCATACTGAGCCTCATGTTCACCTCTGTGCAGTCAGGTGGAATACAGTGGCAGGTATATTTCTAGAACAGGTACGGAAGAAAGGAAGTTGGACATATACAGACAAACGTATACAAATAATCCTGCAACTCAGAGAAACAAAATAGAACACATGAAACAATTACAGCCTGATTGGGTGCTAAACAGACCAAATGTTTAGATTTGCAAAAAAAAAAAAAAAGGTCGTAGCATGAAGGAGAACTTCATAGACTGAGTGGAATTTTATTAATTCAAGTATGTATTGTAGTTGGAATTTTATGTATTAATTCAAACATGTATTGAGTGCTTACTTTGTGCCAGGTATTATTCTAGACCCTGGGACTAGAGCAATGAACAAAACAGTAAAAAGTCCCTGCCGTCATGAAGCTTACATTGTATAGAGTGAGACAGACGATAAACAGGATAAAGAAGTGAAGTACAAGTATATGGTATGTTAAATAATGATAAGCGCTTTGTGGGGGAAAAAGCAGCTTAAGATGTTCTTTGAAGTTGTTCTTTAAGGAATGAGAAAGGAAGAAGGAAAGGCATTAGAGGAGAGACTAACCAAAACAAAACCAAAAAGCACCATTGGAAGATGAGTTGTTGTATGTGAAGGCTGTAGAATTCCCAATGGTAAATTCAACATGACCAGAAAGCAAATCATCATTCACAATTTCTTGCACACTTGGGGTAAGAACTGCATTCATGGACGTCATCAGCAAAGCACAGATACCAGAGCCTCACTAGGAGCCAGTATTCACGGATGGCCACTGGATGATGTAGCATCACAAGTAACGACACGGCCAGAATGAACTAAGTGGAATTAGGAACAGGCAAGGAGAGTTATATTATTTCATGGTTGAGAAGAACCATGGCAATTTGTGAGTGACAGCAGCATTGCTACCCTTTCTTGTGATGGGGGTTGTGAAATGAGCCAGAAACAAGGCATTTGACAACAAAGAACAGGTAGAGATATTTCCTGGACCTGAAGACCAGTGCTAATTAAGACCCTCCAGGAGCACCGACTGGATAATAAGCAAACACGTAAGTACTTCTTCTTAACCATTATTATAAATCTTCATGATAAGTCACTATACTTCTCATGGCACCATTAATTTTGTAGTATACTCTTTAGTTAGATTGTTTATATAGATGGGGTCCTAGCAAAAAATGTCCACCCAGACCCCTGCTTGCTCTCGGGGTGGCCCTGACCTCTGCACAGATTTCAACATCTGACTCAGTGATGCCCCCAACACACGTTCCACAGCTCCCAATCTCTAGTTGAAAATCAAAAGTAAGTTAGAGTCTTTCTAGACAATTATTGGGAAAAAAAAGTCAAAACTTTGATTTAGAATCAGAAAAGTGAAATGAAAACTTTTCCAAAGAGGTGTTAGTGGTCACCTATGGGGACGTGGCACCTAGGTGAGCAGGTGAGAGCTTGTGATAATGTTAATTTCTTGCCTCAGGGAGTGGTTCCACGGCTGTATTCCCCTCATAATAATCCCTCGAGTTGTATATTTATGATCTGTAGGCATCTACACTTAAATGAGAAGTTCACCACACAAAAATGAAAAATCACCCATAGACATAATTCAATTCTGAAGTAAATTCATTTTACAGTAGATAGTCCGGTGCTCGGGAAGACAGTCTGTGCCCCAGCGTTGCCTAACGATGAATGTGGTGGATCTCAAGATAAGCTAAGCTCTTCCTCTTAGCTCTCCCCTAACAAGCCAACCTCACAATTAAACTCAGCTCTGTCTCACAGCACTTCTCCACCCTGCTTCATAAAATAGGAATTCCTGTAGAGGTTGTGTCCAGACATGCACATTGCAGACTGACACACAGGGCTTGGAGAACTTCCCAGAGGTGGTTTAAGAGTGATTACATAACATTTTAAGCCTGTGTTCCTTTTTCAGGCATAACTGAACCTTTGCCAAGATAACTAATTGCTGGTCCTTTCTCACCGACCCAAATACATACATGGTAAATAAGTTCCAGTTCTGCAGCATATTCTACACATACACACACACACACACAACCTGGCATTCACATGACATCACAGCCCTCCGTGAGGAACACCTCACATCCACACAGTCACTGGCTTGACGCTGAACGGTGTCTTGTAAAATCATACCACCTGTTGCGAGAGTTGAGGAGGGTGGGGGAAGAAATGAATGTCGTGACGTAAAAGAAACCAAAAAACAACAAAAGAACTACTTCTCTTCTGCCCACCAGTTTTGGTCAGCAAAAGAAAACAAGGAATTTGAATAAGCCGACGTGTTTTAGGGAAGCCATGAAAATAGGCATGTGTCTATGTGCCCAAAGGCCTAATGAGATGCAAGCAGCAGAACTGAAAGAGATTTAATACGTTCCTTCCTTCCCTTCCGGTTGCCTTTATGTCTGGACTTTAAAGAACTCTGGCTTTATGGAGGAACACAGTGCTTGCAAGAGGCAGATGTGTGGGTTCTCTTAGGTTATGTTTCTCAAGGAACATGGCAGTTGGGGGGGAGGGGCAGTGTGCGTCCACCGGCTCTTTGAGAGTCAGCAGCTCTCCCCAAATCCACATCCAGCGGCCTCGCTTTGGTGGCCTAAGTCAGCCATGGTGGGAGTATTTACACCCCTGAACTGGCAAGCACTACAGATCATGGCTTTGGCGGGGGTGGTGAAAACAGCTGGTTACTAACTCTTAACTAGTGCCCCATGGCTCAGGAATCTGGCAACATCTGAAGTGGCTATATTCGGTGAGTGTAGTTAGCTAACTCATTCAACCACCTCCCCTAACAGAAGCTACCTCTTGGGCTCCAGCATGGATAGAAAGGGGAGGGGACAATCCCACTGTACCCTGTGCAAGTTCAATCATACCCAGAGTGTTGTACTTTAAGGACAACTTGGAAAAATTACTCTGTGCCCAGGGAGTACCATGAATACCTGAAATAACTGAGCACATTTTGCCCAGGAAAAGAATAGACTCATGAGAGAAAACTGTCTACAAATGCTAAGAGGGCATTCACGCATTCATTCATTCACTCAATAAATATTCATAGAACGCTTCCTATGGGCAAAGTGGGGATTCAGTGGTAAACAAGATGCCACAGGGTTTGTCTTCCTGAGTTTACATTTGGGGAGGAGAATGATCAAAACAGGTAAGCGGATGATTTGTTTTTAAAGCTCACATGAGCTTTAAAATCCTGGGAAGGAAATAAACAAGAAAATGAGATAGAAAATGCCCTAGGTATTGTTGTCCGAGAAAGGCCCTCTGGGAATGGGATACTAAGTTGAGACCTAGAAAAACAGAAGGAACTAGCATGTGAAGAGAGAGGTTGAGAGCACGCTAGGCAGAGGACCGAAGAATGCAGAGGCTCTGGGCGGCAGGGAGTGTGATGTGTTTGGACCCTAGAGTAGAATAGAGCGGCTTCAGGGAACAAGCGGGGAAGAGGGCAGCTCAGGCCAGAAACAGGCAGATGGGCGGGTGAGTCACACTGGCGGTAGGAACAACCGTGGGGCGGAGTCTGGCCTTAGGTCCAAGACCAGGGGAGAGCCACTGAAGGATCTGGAGAAGTTCAAGAATGAGCGAGACAGGCAGGGGTGTGTGTGTGTGTGTGTGGTGTGTGGTGTGTGTGTGTGTGTGTGTGTGTGTAGGGCCACCCGGTGGAAGCGCAGAGGTAGTGGGTGTCAAGGGGTCAGATTTCCACTTTAGGGAGGCTTTACTTTGGGGTTTAGCTCCCAGCCCTCCCACCAGTCACCACGTGCCTACCTGGCTGGTTGGTGCCCATGAACTTGATGACCCCAGCACACAGGTTGCGGCACTGCACGCGGTCAGGAGCCACCACTCATGTCACGGTCTCTGTAAACGCCGTGCACTCGCAGTACAGCAGGGCTGGTGGCCCAGCATGGCACGCAGTAGGTGCTCAGCCAATGTCAGCTGCTGTTAGTAACAATGTGTATTAAACTCCCCATCGTGGGGCGACCTTGTACGGAGAAAAGACAGCCACTCTTCAGGCTCGCTGTAGAGCAGGGGTCCCCAAGCCTCCGGCTGCGGACCAGTACCAGTCCGGGCCCGTTAGGATCCGGGCTGCACAGCAGGAGGTGAGCGGGGGGCGAGCGAGCGAAGCTTCATCTGCCGCTGGCATTACCGCCTGAACCGTCTCCCACCCCCAACCCCTTACCGTGGAAAAACTGTCTTCCGTGAAACTGGTCCCTAGTGCCAAAAAGGTTGGGGACCGCTGTTGTAGAGGACAGCAAAGGTAGAGGGTTGCCTTTGGAGTCCTTGAAGGCTCCCGACAATGAAGACTTAATAATTCTTTATTCCATCCCCGCTACTACACTTTCTACCTTAGTCCCTCTTCCCTCTTCCTATTAACACCTCTCTGCCCTTGAGCAAGGCACAAGCACGTTCTCACTTGTCCTCCCTCGTCAGCTCCACGTGAATCAGGGCGCCATGGGCTTCGCGGGGCTGCCAGGTGCCAGGGTCTGCGAGTGCGTCTCGCTGACGGAGCAGATAGCGCCCCTGCTGCACCTGCTAGCAGTGCTGTCTTTCGAGAATCAAGGGAACGTGCACACCCTGCTTCTGTATTTAATCAGGTTCTGACAGAAGATTTCAGGTGTGCTGATTGCAGGACAAGCCTCACTGATTTCCTCCTCTGCGGTGTGTATTGACTGAGCTCCTACTGTATACTAAGGCTGCTCCCAGGACTAGCGACATATTAATACCACCCTAAATGACAGACAATGAACATCTTCACCTTCATGGAGCTTGGATTTTCTTCATGGGGAAGACAGAGAAATGACCATTAACAAATGGACAAAATAATTTCAGGTAATGATAAGTGCTTCTAAAAATAAACTAAGGATGGAGAGTGATGGAGTACTGCTTTAGATAGGGTGGTTATAGAAGTTAAAAGTTTGAAGCATCAGGTCTAGTGCTAGGAGACCTGGAAACAAAACAAGACTGTACAGGTGACAGAGAAACGGAATGATACAGATGAGAGGAAGCAGTTTCAATTTTTCAGTGCAAATAGAATTTGTGTGCACTCAAAGATATTTAGACAACTATTTGCTAGGTTCAGTAAGTGGGCAAAATCCTGGAATACGGGTCAGAATTCCTGACTTTCCGTTTCCAGTTCCTCAACAGCACTAAGCACACTGCTTTAGACATAATAGGCGCTTGGTATCTTAGTCAATTCGGGCTGCTGTAACAGAATACCATACACTGCGTGACTTAAACAACAAAGATTTATGTCTTGCAGAGAATACCATACACTGGGTGACTTAAACAACAAAGATTTATGTCTCGCAGTGCTGGAGTCTGAGAAGTCCCAGATCAAGGTGTCAGTAGATCCAGTGTCTGGTGAGAATCCTCTTCCTGGTTTGCAGATGGCCATCTTCTCCTTGTGTCCTCACGTGGTGAAGGGCAGAGAGAGGGGTAGTTTTGCCTCCTTCTAAAGACACTAATCCCATCATGGGGGCTCTACCCTTTTGACCTAATTACTCCCAACGGCTCCAACTTTTAGTACCATCCTGTCGGGGGTGAGGGGTTAGGGTTTCAACTTATTAATTTGGGGAGATGTAAACATTCAGCCCAAACGCTGGGCTGCACCCTGCAGGCCTACAAGCCCTGTGCCTGCCCAGCTTCAAGACCAAAGAAAGAGCCCGGAGTCAGCAACAGAGACATCAATGGTTTAATGGATGGGGGAGCTTACATGTGTGAAGCCAGGTCCTGGAGGGCCTCCCTACCACGTGCAGCAGACGGCAGGCGGGACAGCCTTCTCTCCGGAGTGGAAGGGGAGGTTGCCAGTTATAGGGGGAACTGACATCAGGTGGTGTCATCGGGAAACTAGCAGAGGGGCATGCCCCTCACTGCCCCTTTGATAAGAACAGTCACCAGCTGGCGCAGGGGCAAATACATAGGAAGGTCAGCCGTGTGAGTGATGTGTAGGTGAAGCAGACACCGGTCAAGCAGGGGATTTACAGAGAGCAAGAGAACAGCCATTCTGAGTGGCCTGACCATACACCATAATACTCAGTAAACAAATATTTGTTGTATTTGTTGATTTGAATTGCTTTCAATTAACCCAAGAAGCATAACAGACTGGGGGGAAGGGTTGTTTGTATAGAAAAGTTCCCGGGTGGCATATGTATGGGAGCATTATCCCCAGATTCCCCCCATCTCTGCTCATGTCTCTGTCACAGAGAGACCTTTCAGGCTGGACCATAGCATAGTCAGGACACACAGGGTGAAATAATGCAGCCCAAATATGGAAATAACCTCAGAAAGTGAAGGGTGGTGACGGGGATCAGCCATCTGCAGAAGAAAACCATCTGAAGACTGGGAATATCAGGTCAAGTGATCTAGGGAGGTACCAAGTGCAGCCCAGGCAACTAGAGCACGGGTGCTGGAAGTCAGGTCTGGAGTCCAGTTTGGAAACTTTCTTTCTATTCTCCCAATAGATTTAGTCTTCAGAGGGCAGTAAAAGGAGGTCTTTCGTAGGAAGAATGTTTTAGTGTGTCTCCAGGAGAGAGGTATGTCTCCGTCTGCCAATGTTCTTCTATTTGGCAAGTCTACCCTTCTAGTGAACCTCACTAGCCAATGAAATTTCCTTGTTCATATTTCTTGCTCACGAAGCAATTTTAGGATTAAAATTTCTGACTTCCATGCAGCTTCCCAACGGGAAGAGAGTGTACTGACCAGCCAATGTGACCATACGGCAAGCCTTGACATTGCTATTCTTTTTTTTTTTTTTTTGCGGTACGCGGGCCTCTCACTGTTGTGGCCTCTCCCGTTGCGGAGCACAGGCTCCGGACGCGCAGGCTCAGCGGCCATGGCTCACGGGCCCAGCCGCTCCGCGGCATGTGGGATCTTCCCGGACCGGGGCACGAACCCGTGTCCACCGCATCGGCAGGCGGACTCTCAACCACCGCGCCACCAGGGAAGCCCGACATTGCTATTCTTACTAAACAGTAGTCCTCAGCATTCTGGTTTATGTATCAGTCTTGTGTGTGAGGTTTCTTTCTTGTTTTTTTTTCCTTTCTGAGTTGCCTTCTTTTTCTCTAAGACTTAATGAAAGACTTCCATTAAGATGTTTTTTAGGACAGTTCACAGCAAAATTGCCAGGAATACACAGAGATTTCCCATAGACTCCCTGCCCACACTCATGCATAGCCTCCCCAGGACCAACATCTCCCACCAGAGTGATACATTTATTACCACAGATGAACCTGCATTGACACACCATAATCACCCAAAGGCCAAAGTTTACCTTAGGGTTTGTTCTTGGTGTTGTAAATTCTATGCATTTGGACAAACTTATAATGACATGTAGCCATCATTATAGTATCTTATGGAGTAGTTTCACTGCCCAAAAAAATCCTCTGTGCTTGGGCTTCCCTGGTGGCGCAGTGGTTGAGAGTCCGCCTGCCGATGCAGGGGACACGGGTTCGTGCCCCGGTCGGGGAAGATCCCACATGCCGCGGAGCAGCTGGGCCCGTGAGCCATGGCCGCTGAGCCTGCGCGTCCGGAGCCTGTGTTCTGCAACGGGAGAGGCCACAACAGTGAGAGGCCCGCGTACCGCAAAAAAAAAAAAAAAAAAAAAAAACCTCTGTGCTCTGGTTATTCATTCCCTCCACCCCAAACCCTGGCAACCACTGATAGTTTTACGGTCCCCGTGCAGTTTTGCCTTTTCCAAAATATAATATAGTTGGGATCATACGGTATGTAGCCTTTTCAGATTGGCTTCTTTCACTAAGTAATACGCATTTAAGATTCCTCCGTGTCTTTTCATAACTAGATAGACCATTTCGTTTTAGTGCTGAGTAATATTCCATTGTCTGGACCTACCACAGTATGTCTATTCACCTACTGAAGAACCTCTTGGTTGCCTCCAAGTGTTGGCAATTATGTATAAAGCTGCTATACACATCTATGTGCAGTTTTTTGTGGGGACATGGGTTTTCAATTTCTTTAGGTAGATACCAAGGAATGCAATTACTGGGTCGTAGTGTAAGAGTATGTTTAGTTTTGTAAGGAACTGAAAAACTGTCTTCCAAAGTGGCTGTACCATTTTGCACTCCCACCATCAACGAATGGGAGTTCCTGTTGCTCCAACATCCACACCAGCATTTGGTGTTGTGTGTGAGGTTTCTTAGTGGGAGTTAATAGTTTTGAGCCTGATCACCTGAGTGCACTGACCAAATCAAGTTTCTCAACCTGAATGCAACTGAGGACAGGATCTGGGTATTTTTTCCTTAAGAGGCTGTTCTTGTCATCTGGCCTCTTCTACAATGTTTCTAGTTTTTTTCTCTCCAATCTCACCACCTAGACTTGGGCCAGTGTAGCAACTGTCATTTCTCATGCACACCAGCGGAATGGTCTCTGCATGATGGGGCTTTAAGAGTTATAACCCAACTCGATTTCCAGGTGTTACCTACTTTAGGACAACAATGGAAAAGTTTAAACATAATAGAGATCATATACAGCTCCGTGGAACCTGATCGAAGAGTTCTGCTAAATTGCTATGACTTCCTTGGACCTAGAAGGTGGCCAGGATGCTCTAGGACAGCAATTCCCAAAGCCTGTCCTGGGGGCCACCAGTGTCATGAAACAAACGAGTACAGATCATCTGGGAAATTGAGGGTTAATCAAAGTTAAATCACATTTACTTTTGCACCTGTGGCTGGTTGGTTCGTTCCTTATTTTTTAAACACAGGACTTCTCCCAGGCTTATTTTAACCTTGACTAACAAGGTTAATTGACTATCTGAAAGAAAGATGTTATGAAACTTCTCCCAAAAGGTCCAGAAACCCCTTTTATTGCGAAGCGTTTCTCAGAACAAATGTCCCAAGGTAAACCCTCTGGAAAACACGACTCTCAAATACTTTGCCAAAGTCTGTCATGGTGTTCGAGTCTCATCCAAGGAGGGATGAGGTAAAGCTGGGCCTCAGGGACATACGTGGCAGAAGGGGGAAAGTTCCAGAGAGAGGAGGAAAGAAGAGCTACGAGGGGTGTCAGAGGTCCTAAGGGAACGGGATAGAAAGAAGGGAAACTTCACGGGAGGGGAGAAAGGCACTTGCTCCCACGTACCTTTACCATTATGTTCCCGCAGGGACTGCACAGCCCGAGACTCCGAGCGTTGAACCCAGAGGGAACACAGCCCCCGGAGTTGGCAACACAGTTGCCCTTCAGAACAGACAAGAAGAGGGCTGAGGTCAACATTTGAGAAGAGCCGTAATTGTAAATTTCCAGCAAAAAGTGCAGAAGGAGACTTTACCTTTTATTAATTAACACACCAAATAATCCCTACCGATTGGGGCGATGCCACCTCCGCCCACGGGTCACTCTCATGGTGAGGACTGTCCAGGCGGCTTCTGCTCCCAACATGAGCTGAGTGACATGAGGAACAGAACATAGAGCTCCCTTTCATTCGGGGAGCAGAGCTCATCCAGAAGCATGTTTCCACGTCTGTAAATTCACGAAGAAAAGCAGGTTTCCCACCATAAGCAACTCCAGCATTGGGCCCTGTCAATCAAAACAAACTAAAGAAAAAAACTCAAAGAAAAACAAAGAAAACCCCTGGAAACCCAAGGGGACGTTTCTCTGTGTACAACAGGAGCTGGACATCTCAACCTTTTTCAAAATCCAATCAGAGAAGTTTTGTAAAATATTTATAAACCAGTATATATGCTACAGAAGCTTGTTCCACACAGACGCTGTTTGTGTCACCCTCTTAATAAGAAGAAGGAGGTAATCCTGGAGGAAAGTACACCCTCTTTCTAATTTTGAAGCCATTAAAGTACAAGTAAAAATGTCCCCACAGCCAGGACAGGGCTTCACTTGTTTATAGACCAATAATTTAGGAACTTTATTAATTTCAGGAGGGAAAAATATGATCTCCAGCTTGAGGTTTAGCAAACCACCTTTCGGACGAGTTCATTTTTATTCATTTGTTTGCTTTCGAGCAGTAGTCATGAAAGTCTTGCAAAGGGGAGGCGTGGAAACTGCTACCAAAAGATACCATCGTGGTGCTCTTGTTCCCAGTACTTCCTGCCTGCGCTCGGCCCGTACCTGGTGCAGACAGCGGCCCTGTCCCCGCGGGGCCCGCCTCCGGACCGCTTTCGCTATCTTATCAGGTCCCGCCAGGACGTTTGCATCAGCAAGTCCTGATGGCGGGCGGGGTGCGAAAGCCCGGCGGACACGCACCCCAAACCTCGGAGGAGAGACTCCAGCTCTGCCCTTCTCCCGTTCCCCCTGCGCACCCCGCAGCGCCGGCGCTCAGCGCAGTGGCGCAGAGGAAGCCTGCCCTCGCCCCCTGGCTGCTGGCTTCCTCGGCTTGGCCGACAGCATCTCCTGGGAAGCCGGGGGTGGGAGGCTCTGCCGAGTCCAGGGCTGCTGCGGGCGGCTGTTTGCTCCACTCGCTCCAGGAAGCGCTGGGTGGCCCCGCTCTGCTGGAAGGAAAAAAGACCCTGGAGGAAAACACACGCTGCCCACCACACCCCGACTCCGCGTCCTGCATTGCAGGGGGCAGGGGCGGGGAGCACAGCGGGGGCGAGGCGGGGAGCGGGGAGCAGGGAGCATCTTTTACTCTGCACGGCGCAGAGCTGCCGAATTCTGAGCTTTGGACAAATACTACTGTGCCCAACGACTATTTATTGAGTATTTAAAGAGTGTGAGACTCGGTACTGGGCGTTGAGAGAACTCAGACAAATTCAAGATATTCCTCTTGCCCTTAAGTTATCCATAAGCTAGCTAGACAAAACAAATACACATGGAAATGCTCTATTTCCTTGATTCTTAGATGCCGTTTATGGAAAGACATGCCACCAAGTAGTAACTTTTTAGGGAAAAAGCCAAAGTGTGTATATACTGCTTATATGATGGAATCTGACTTCAGAAATAGGAACGTGCGAAGAAAGGGAGCAGCTTGCGAGCAGAGGAGACGCGGCGGCGGCAGGAATAGGAAGGATGCTCCCGACAGCGCTGCTGACGGGCACCCCGCTTACTAGGACCGGTGCTACCGGTTGCCCCCGTGGTACCTCACTTCATTTTCATAACAAGCTCTATGGTGTCGATATTGTTATTCCCATTTTTTGCAAATGAGCAAATTGAGACACGGGCTTGAAGCCGGTGAGCTAGGGAGCTGGCGTTAGAATCCAAGCTGGAGGAACAGTAGAGAGCAGCGGTTGGGAGACAGCTTAGAATCCCCGCTGTCCTGCTTGCAAGCCACGTGGCTCTAGACAAATTACATAATGTCTTTGTGCTTCAGTTTCCACACCTGTAAAATGGGAACTAATTAGAGCACCTACCTTATGAGATTGGTTTTGGCTTTTTTTCTTTCTTCAGCTTTGAGGTAAAACTGACAAAATTGCAAGATATATAAACTCTACAATGTGATGATTTGATATGTGTACGTGTACATGGTGAAAGGATTCCCCCCATCGAGTTAACACATCCGTCACCTCACATGTTTCCCTTTTTTTTCTGGCGGCCGGAGGGGGGAGCGAATATTTAAGTCCTACTCTCTTAGCAAATTTCACCTATACAATACAGCATTAACAACTAGAGTCACAAAATTAAAATTTATGGGCTTTTACCAACCTCTTCCTATTTCCCTCTCTCTCCAGCCCCTAGCAACCCCTTTTCTACTCTTTCCATGAGTTCGATTTTTTAAAAAAGATTCCACATGTAAGTGATACCATGCTGTATTTGTCTTTCTCTGACTTTTTTCACTTAGCATAATACCCTCAAGGTCCATCCATGTTGTCACAAATGACAGGATATCCTTCTTTTTTAAACGGAGTAATATTGCAGTGTGTGTGTGTGTGTGTGTGTGTGTGTGTGTGTGTGTGTATATATATATATATATATATATATAGCTGTGGGGTTGTTTTTAAGCCTAAAAACTATGATGTACTTAAAGCACTTAGCAAGTGCCTGGTACACACATTGAAAATGCACAGTAAATGTAAGCTGTTACTGTTGTATTATTCCTAAAGTGAAGTGGGAAAATGCTTTATCAATGCTAGATAATAAACAGGTAACTTAGGTGATGGTGGAGACCAGTTTCAAAGGTTCAGATTTTACTAGAAGTCTTATTCTGCTAAAAGTAAACCATGTGATATTATACATCAACTATACCTCAATAATAATAAAAAAAAGATACAGGAAAAAAAAAGTAAACCATGTGGTAATTCCTTGCCAATCTTCACAATCCCCTCATCACCAAGAAAACAGAGGAAACAACAAGGGAACTTCTATTCTTGACTTAATTCTGATGAAAAAGCACTTGATGGCTATTGTGTAATTTCCAGGAACCTCGAGAAAAAAACGACTGCGTCATTCCTGGTCAAATAGAGGAAAGGGACGATCAGGCTGAGCTGACGTGAGTCCTGGACTTTGGAAAACAGGCTTTAGAAAGTTCAGAAAGATGATAGGTATGCCCGTGTGGGCCAGAAATATGATTCACAAGGAAGGGAAACTCTGAAGAAAAAAAAAAGCCAAAAACCACCAGTGTCAGATCGAACACATAAATAATCCCTGTGAAAAAGAACAGGTGATGGCTGTTCAGAAAAACTTCTCTGAATTGTTCAAATTTCCACAGGATGTGTTTAAAGGGCAGAAGGATGTACACGCAGGGACGCCGTGCCCTGTGCTTAGAACCAGGGCTGGGAGGGAGGCAGGAAGGGAAGGCCAAAGAGCTCTCATTAAAGATGAGGCCTGGGTCACACTTCACACATGTTATTTCATTTTATCCTTCACAACCTTAAAAGGTAGATGTTTCAGAGTGTGATATAATAAGAAATATATATTTGGTCTTCATCCCTGGCTCCTAGCACGGAGCTCCTAAAACCCTTGGACTTTCCTTAGTGTTAGGGGTGAGCGAAGCATCTTGTGCTCTTCGCAATAAGCCCCTTTCAACCATGCCTGAGTTTATGCTAATGAGGTGACTCTGGCTGGGCCCCTAGATAGCTTGGGGATGGAAAATGAATGCCATTAACTAAAGGTTCAAACCTAATCTAAAGTCAAAGGTGAGTTCTAGGTAGAAGCTCCCATAGGAGTCCGGCCAGGCAGATGGTGGTACATCCATGGTGGAGGTTCAATTCAGGGATGAGAAGGTCAATCACAGAGGAACTGGTGTAACAACAGGTCAGTATTGCTCAGAGGCAATATTTACGCTTTACATATTACTTTAGGTAAGCCATCTATGATTTCGTTTATGGACAGTATCCATAAGCTTGCTATTTTAAACATGGCACTTTAATACATTGGCATTATTAAATACATGTTTCTTGGACACCAGGTAGAGATACAGCACAGTGCTGAATGGCACACTGTTTCCAACAAGGAAAATAGGTGCTACCTGCCTTTGGGAGTTACTCCCCAACAAGGAATAAAGCACATATTAAACAGTAAAATGGCACTGCAAGAACATAGTGCCAAAATGAATGGTATAGGTGCCACAGGAGGGCATGGAGAGGGGAGGGCACTGAAGGTTGGCAGAGCCAGGGAGGGACGGTTTCATGGAGTGATGGTGTTTGGCTGAGTGCTGAAGGCTTTAGTTCAGCAAAGAAGGAAAGGGGGGCCCCTGTGGATGAGAGCGCAAACCATGTAAGGACACAGGTGGCAGAAATGTGGAACAGAGAGGGGCAGGAAAAAGACGAGGCTTCTTGCAGCAGAGCTGGTCAAGCTGAACCCTAGAGGAAGAAAAGTTTGGATTATTAAGAGGTGGCCAGGCAATTCCAGCCTGAAGAGCTGGACTTTCTTGGAAGGCAGGGTACCTACTGAAGGGACTGTCAGATCCAAGGGTCGTGCAGGATATTTAGAGGAAAACCAGAGACCAGGAGACGAGTGTGTAAACTAAGCATGAGAAAATGAAACTTGGGCTTACCTGGGAGCAGCGGGAACAAAAAGGAAGAAAGGAATGGGCCTGAGAGACACAAACTCTGTCTTTTTGAAAAAGCAAAGCAAAGTCATCCATGACCCCACCATTTTATTTTATTATTTATTTATTTTTGGCTGTGTTGGGTCCTCGTTGCTGCGTGCGGGCTTTCTCTAGTTGCAGCGAGGGGGGCTACTCTTCGTTGTGGTACGCGGGCCTCTCATTGCAGTGGCTTCTCTTATTGGGAGCACAGGCTCTAGGCGCGCAGGCTTCAGTAGTTGTGGCTCACGGGCTCAGTAGTTGTGGCACACGGGCTCTAGAGCACAGGCTCAGTAGCTATGGCGCCCGGGCTTAGTTGCTCCACGGCATGTGGGATCTTCCCGGACCAGGGCTCGAACCCGTGTCCCCTGCGTTGGCAGGTGGATTCTTAACCACTGCGCCACCAGGGAAGTCCAACTCCACCACTTTAGAGTGATAACCACTATTCAAACCTAGGTACATATTTTTCAAAACGTTTTTTCTCATTTATACACTTTCGTGGCTTGAATCCTAGCTGAGCTAGCTGTGTAATCTTGGGCAAGTGACTTCACCACTCAAGTCTCTTAGGTCCCTCTTTCTTCAACTGTACCCAGGCCAGTGACCGACTGGCCGAGAATAAATCAGACAATCTGTATAAGCACACTTAACACAGGGCTGGTACAGAGTGAATGCTCCCCACTGCTTGGCTATTATTATAAGACTCTTTCTTCTTCTTTTTAAATGCTTGCACAGCATAGATATACCATAAATTATTCAACAATTCCCTTACTGATACACCTTTAGTATGTTTCTAGATTTCTTTTGCTAGTACAAACAATGTTGCCATAAACAGGCTTGGACATCTTTTAAAAACTCATGTTATAAATAGATTCCAGGAAGAGAGAAGCCGATGCACTTTAAATGTTGATAGATGTTGCATGATAGAAGGGGTACCTAGCATTGAATGGCTGCTTTAAGGAGCAGAATGAATCAAAGTTGGCTTGAAGTTTTGTAATCAATATTTGTGATCAATTAAAAAGTCTCAGAGAAAATGAGAACACTAATTCTAAAAGATACATGCACCCCAATGTTCATAGCAGCATTATTTATAATTGCCCAGATGTGGAAGGAACTTAAGTGCCCAGCAACAGATGAATGGATAAAGGAGATGTGGTGTATGTATACATGACGGAATATTACTCAGCCATAAAAAGAATGAAATTCTGCCATTTGCGGCTACATGGATGGACTTAGAGAATATCGTGTTTAGTGAAATAAGTCAGACGAAGATAAATAATCTGTGTTATTATTTGTGCGTGGAATCTAGTAAGTAAAACAAATGAACATATATAACAAAACAGAAACAGACTCACAGACATAGAGAAAAAACAAGTGGTTACCAGTAAGGAGAGGGAAGCGGGGAGGGGTGAGAGAGCAGTAGGGAATTAAGAGGTACAAACTACTCTGTATAAAATAAACAAGCTACAAGGATATATTGTATAGCACAAGGAATACAACCAATATTTTATAATAACTTTAAATGGAGTATGATCTATAAACATTTTGAATAACTATGTTGTATATCTAAAACTGTTATATTATAAATCAACTATACTTCAATTTTTAAAAAATAATAAATAAATAAATAAAAAGACTCAGGGAATGAGATTCCTCTCTGTCTCTATCTGTCTTTCTCTGTCTCTCTTTCAGAGTGTTTTAACACTCTTTCTATGCTTTCTTCCATTCACAATGTTTAAGCCAGCAGTGCCAAAATGAAGAAAAAACTTTGAAAACGGCATTGTAAATGCACAATTAAAACAACTGTTCCCCGCCCCCCTTCCCAATGCTGTGGATCTTAACAGTCAAGTATTGTGCATTGTTGTATGGGTTGAATTTTGTCTTGCCAAAAGGAGGTATGTTGAAATCCTAACCCCCAGTACCTCAGAATGTGATCTCATTCAGAGAAAACGTCTCAAGAGAAGTAATCAAGTTTGAATGAAGGCATTAGAGTGGTTCTTAAGTCCAGTATGGCCAGTGTGTTATAAAAGGGGAAAGTTCAACACAGTGACAGCATAGAGGGAAGATGATATGAAGAGACACGGGGAGAAGATGGCCGTCTATGAGCCAAGGATCCTTGACTCTCGATACATTGTTATCACTGGGCGGCAAATGTTCAACTTAAATTTAGTTATTTACTTATTTACGTGTATAATTAAGTACATAAATGATTTACTTACCTTAATTAAGTATAGATAATGTACCTGCTAAATCCTAGGTATGTAAATAATTTATGGAAATGTACTTAGCATCTATGAACCCATCTCCCAAAGCAAAAATAGGACTGGAAAATAACTCACATCTATTCATCCAGTCTCCCACCAGCATCACTATTGCCCTCCCCATCACCATCCTGAATCCTGAACCCATCAACTCCTTGCTTTTCTTTCTATATCGTTGTATTGTCTTCCTAAACTGCTCACGGTTTTAAACAAACTGTTAGTTGCTTGAACCTATATAAAGGGCATTATATGGTGGTACCTAATCTCTGGGGACACTCTTTTTCACTTAATATCCCATTACTAAGATTCATCCATCGTGTTGCGTGTCGCTGTGCTGCATTTGTTAGGTAGGCTCCTTTGCCGTTTTGCAGTAAAAGGTCCTGATGTCGTGACCGTTCTTCAGAAACATGCTTACGTGCTCGCTCTTCCTTAACACATTGTTCCTACTATTGTAGCTTAAAGGCCTGACGGAGACCCTGTATTTCAGGAAGGAGGAGTCTCTCTGGCTCACGTGCCATGAGGACTTGGGGGCTCACAGCTGCAGGGCCCTTCCGGCCTCATTATTCGTCACATCTCTGCCCATTGTGACTCTCAGAAACGCACCCACAACAGCCAGGACGACCGACTTCTTAAAATGCAGCATTTCCCTGTGGTCACCAACCAAGAGGATAGAACAGTTTAGTGACTCACGTTGATCAGGTTTCAAAGGGTGAGTAAAGGGAAACGTTAATATGACTCAGAATTTACCCAATGGTTCTGAGTAAATAACCCCAAAATAGCCCTTTTCCCTTCAGGTTCCTGAATGAGAGCGGCATGGTGATCCTTTCCTCAGGGAAGCAGTGCGGTTTGGTAGGAACAGGATGGCTTGGGTGGGCGGAAGAGCTAGTGACTGTAAACCACCCGCCTGCCCCTTCCTCTTACACTGTGACCTTGAGCAAGTCACTGAAGTCAGTGGCGCTTGGACACCTTCCGATTCTGAGATCAGCCATCAGGCCGCTTGCCTTCTCCATTCGTACAAAACACATTTCTAGTTCTTCAAATGTCTGAGTAGGGTCTAGGGAACCGGCCCAGCTTTTCTTCATTATTATGGTAAAATCCGGGGGAAACAAGCTTTGGGGGCGATAGAGTGCCTGTGTTTGGCCATGATGTTCAGGCCTCACCCCTGCGCTGTCCAGCCAGGGCCAGACCCAGGCTGCCTTGGGAAATTCTGGAGCTGGATCTTCTGGGGCTGCTGGAGGGCAGTTCGGGTTCCACATTCTTTCACTCTTCTGGCTTCTCTGGGAACCACAGGTTTGCTTCTCTTTCATGCTTGTCTAAAGGCTGCATACAGAACTTTTCAAAAGTAGAAAACGAGAGAGAGAGAGAGGGAATGGAAGGGAAGAATGGAGAAAGTCTAACCAGTGCAAACATTAAAATAAAATGACCTTTGTGCCATAAATTAGGGGGTTGGCGGAAGTGGCTGATTATGGGGCTGAGGTATTTGCCATGTAGAATTTGCTGGGTTGGCAGATTAATCCCATTTATGCTGGGGAAACTATGCCATGACATTAAAGGTTATATTTGTTTGCTAATCTGCTTCAGGCTCCTGAGGCCTTGTTATAAAAGAAGCAGGTGGTGGGCTTCCCTGGTGGCGCAGTGGTTGAGAGTCCGCCTGCCGATGCGGGGGACATGGGTTCGTGCCCCGGTCCGGGAGGATCCCGCGTGCTGCAGAGCGACTGGGCCCGTGAGCCATGGCCGCTGAGCCTGCGCGTCCGGGACCTGTGCTCCGCAACGTGAGGGGGCCGCGGCAGTGAGAGGCCCGCGTACAGCAAAAAAAAAAAAAAAAAAAAAAAAAAAAAAAAAAAAAAGAGGGGGGGGGGAAAAAAAAAGGGGAAAAA
>NW_020173215.1:2392751-2411188 GCF_003031525.2 Neophocaena asiaeorientalis asiaeorientalis | reverse complement strand
AAAAAAAAAAAAAAAAAAAAAAAAAAGAAAAGAAAAAGAAGCAGGTGGAGGAGAAAGAAAGGGTCAGAAAGAGGGGTTTGGGAGGAGACAGTTTTCATCCCTATTTCTGCTGTGAGTTTATTAACCCAGTGCCTAATGAGGGCTTCGAAAACACGATACGACCCATTCCGTATATATAGCATGTTGTACTTATAACATGGACAAAGTAGAGAGTTTTTGTTTTGTTTTTGTTTTTGTTTTTTCACACAGGTAATGTGATCATTTTTGTAAACGCACAAGCAAGAAGATATTACCTCTGCTATTTCAAACATAGGTTTTAAAGCACTTGTTTGAGAAAAAAGCAAACGAAAAGTGTGTTTCGGTTTCTAACAAGCTTTAATCCTCATCACTAGGTTTATTGGGAGCCACGATCAACAAGTATTTACATTTGAAGCAGTCTCCTTTCTTCCAGTGTCTTAAACTCCTTCCCCCGTAAGGCAAACAAACATTTGCTTTTCTGTTGCTGTTTTCCTCATGGATGGACACAGCGCAGTAGCCAAACATCCTCTTAATCTCTTTTTCAAAGACTATAACTTTCTTTCGGGTAAAGCAGTCACTTTGTTTTGTTCCACAGCACCTTGACAATGCTGAGAAAACATAATTCTTTACCTAGAATAGAATCTCAGATTTGCCGTTCCATTGCCCGGTGGCCTAAGCATTTGTGTTAAGAGACAGTTAAGCTTTTTTCAGTGAGGCATTTCCTTCCTCACCTTCCTCACAGAAGGTTCTGCTTTATTTTTAGTAATATCCTGGCTCCTGGTATTGTATTTGCGCACATAATCCCTTCACAATAATGCTTAGCGGTCTGGTGGCACCTTCCCTGCAAGGAACTCAAAGGCCTTTGCAAACATGAATTGGTTCTCACAGCACCCCCGGGAGATAGGTGAGTGTTCCATTGCAACTGGCATATTACTATCCACATTTTGTGATTTTGCCAAAATTCTTCTACCTTCTTCCCAGTGTGCTTTCTGATGGAATTCACCTGGAGTCCACCAGGGCTGGGCAGTTAAGACCATGGTAAAGAACGAAGCTTGTTAAAAGGAAACAGGAAAGGAAGATGTGAACTGTGGTGTACACAAAGCTTGGTGGTCACCACCTCCACTGAGCCTGAGACCAGAGGAGAAGCCTGATCCTGGGTGGCAATGACAGACAATTTCTGCCCAGAACGTTGAACAAATTCCTGTGGTTCTGAGCTGTGATTCCAGGGCTGATGGGCCCTGTGATGATGAACTCTAACCTGCCCATAGGGGTGAAAAGTACACACTACCCCAGAAGACACTGGAAAAATCCTTACTGTCCTTTGGGTTGCTGCAACCTGGCTCTGTGCTAAAACTTCACTGTAATGTTTTTTCAGGAACACCAACTTTTTGTGAGAAAACCTACCAAAAGTCTCAGAATTTTCCCAAAGTGTGGGCCTTTGTGAACAAAATGTTTAAAATTGTGTGTTAATATTACTGTATCTATTTGAATGATTCCACCAACTCCTAGTTTTTACTAGATATTTTATTACTAAAATGGGAGCGACGGGGAGGAATAAAGGGGTGAATTGTTAAAGGTGGGAGACAAAAGACCAGATTTCTCTCTTGACAGAACCTCAGAAAGCTTAGTAGAAGCAGTTGAAACGGCAAACTGTTGTCCTTTACCTCTCAGCCAATAGGCTCGTTTGCATTCATTCAATCATTCTCATCAAGTTTTCTGAAGAATTCCTACTGAGAAGTTATACAGAGCACAGAAGGCCACGAAAAATTTCTTTTTGTGGAAATATGCAAATTAAAAAAGATGTTATTTTTTAAAATGTGGCAGCAAAGCCAAAAAATTTTTCTTCACTTACAGCGGAAATTGGGGAGAATACAGCAGTGAACAAAACAGAGAAAAACCCCTGCACACGTGAAGCAGTGGGGACCAGAGAAACAAGAAACTAATACAAAGTAAAATAAAGAAGTAGCTTATGACATCCACTTGCCGCTAAACAAACAACACATTTAATCCAAAATCTGTAATAAATGAGCGTATATCATACATTGAGCTCAATCCAGTGTTACACTAAATCCTCCTTGGTTTAATATCCTTAAACTCTATACCCACAAACATTTTCCTAGTGCTGGCAGCTCTGAGGAAAGGAAGAGAGCCATGAGGCTGCTTTTGCAAATGTTGGACTCAACTGCTGTGGGAAGGAACTGCCACTGATGGGGTTAAAACAACAACTGCGCTCAGGTGATGCTCAGGAAACAGGCAGGGAAGACACAGGGAGCCCGCAGGAAACAACAGAAAGGAACAAGTTCCATCTTCTACTCCAGCCTCGCAGTCTTCCTCTAGCACCTCCTACTGGCACGGTTATTAGGGCATCAGCTGGCAATGAAGGAATGTGGTTTGTTGAGTACCAGCCTCAGCACCACAGAGTAAAGTTTAGAAGGTTGAGTTTGGAGATGGCAGAAAAGAACTTAACGGACACACTTATTGTATTAAAATTTCTTTTGGAAAAAGCCACATAAAGTATGCAACATAGTGTAACCACCATTAACCTTTATCGCTCCATTGAGATAGTTTCCCTGCTTCTGGAAAATGTCTTCTTTTTCCACTTATAAGGTATCCTTTTGAGCTCCCTATATTCTCTTCCTTTTCCTGTTCCCTTCATGGAGAGACTAGTCAAGGATCCTTTTTTTTTTTTAACCGGTACGCGGGCCTCTCACTGCTGTGGCCTCTCCCGCTGCAGAGCACAGGCTCCGGACACGCAGGCTCAGCGGCCATGGCTCATGGGCCCAGCCGCTCCGCGGCATGTGGGATCCTCCCGGACCGGGGCACGAACCCGCGTCCCCTGCGTCGGCAGGCGGACTCTCAACCACTGCGCCACCAGGAAAGCCCCCAAGGCTCCTTTAAGACTGGAATATAATATTTCTGGAACCTTGATAATCTAAGAGCAGTTTTGAAACTTCCTGATGTGGTTTACTGTTGTTCTCAAGGTAGAAGAGAAGTTTACCTCTAGGGGAAAGATTTTGGTTTAAAAAAAATCTTCATGTAAATTTTAGATATTCAAATATTAAAACAAAAATCTTTCTAGAATGAAAATTTGGGGGACAGTTGAGTTAGATGACTCTGCACCATAGATGACAGTGGCTTCCATGGTGGACAGAATGGCAGAAATTACTCTGTGTCCTGATTGGGGCACACAGTGAAGGACACCGCAGTTAGCATGTGACAGGCTGCTTCTTTTGACAGGGTAGTAGAAAGAGATCATTTGCCCATGGAGGAACACGGGTACAGATTCTAGGAGCCCTGATATCCAGTATGAAACTAAAATGTTTTCATCATTGTAATGGTTCTCTATTATCAGTTTTCTAAAACGTCACAGCCTAGCCTTAGCCTATGCACTGCGGGAGTTGAGGTAAGGTCGCTGTCTAAACTGGGGGGAAGAGAGAGGGAGAGCAGCACGGAGCTGGAGGAACCTGTTGGTGGGGGATGAGTGGACAGCAAGGAAGTGGTACTAAGCTACTGCCATTATGTATTTAACAAACATTGAAGTCTGTTAATGGGGGAGCCCCAGAAAATACTTGAAGAGGCAAAATCAGTAGAATGGACTTTCGGTTATTGGAGGACGAAGGCTTAAAGACATAAATTGGGCACAAAAGAGAATGTGACCTTACTTTGTTGTAACAGCCAGTGAAGTCTGAGGCTGTATTAGTTGCATCATAATCCCTCAGTGAATTATCTTGTTTTTTTTTTTTACTCTACTTCCACGTATGCCTTCATTGGCTGGCGCTCAAGGAGTTAAGATGAACAACTGCTCTAGCTTCTGATATTTATTTATTATTAGTTTTTACACACTAAAAATATTTTTATTTCCAAGTCGTCCTGGATGAAACACAGATGGGGATATCGATTTTACAACAAAATTAGAAAATCACTTCTGATATTTAATTATGTTACTGCCCATTGGCTTAGGATGACTATTTTTAGCACGTTAATGTTATCTTTACTTTGTTAAAAAATGAGAAACGGATGTTGAATTCCATAAAACTGAGTGCATTGTTTTCTACTTTGATCTATTAATATGCTAAATTATTATCTGATTTTGAGTCATCATTTTTTAAAGTACTTCTTTTAAAGATTTTGATATGTAGCTAGTGAAGGGGGGCTGGCAGTATGCTAGTCATAGCAAGAATTCGGATTTCTTTTGCTTTATGCTTTGAAACAGTTTAAATAGCATAACAATGCTCAGGTTGAAGACCTAAATGAATTTTTGCCTATAAAACCATCTGTGCTTAAAATTTTTTGAGAGGTAGCTATACGGAAATGAACCATAAATTTTGATGTAAGTATTTTCATTATTATTTTCCAGATATTCCACTATTTTGATTTTGACTTCTTCTTTGATCAAAGAATTATTTCAAAATGAATTTTGAACTTCTGAATAGTTGGTTTTTTTGTTATTATTGTTGTTTCTACATTTCTTATTTTCAGTTTTATTACATGGTGGTTACAGAGCACATTTTCAAGTTGGTCCACATTGTACCTGACAGATAGCCTTTGAAATATTTAACATGCAGTGCCCTCACCCAAAACGATATCAAAAAAACTATTGCTTTCTCCACCTCCAGCCAACTAGGCCTAATAATAGTAACAATTGGTCTCAACCAGCCTTACCTGGCATTTCTACACATTTGCACCCCAGCACACATTAAACCAGAGTGATATTTTCTATTTGCATACGCAAGCCTACGATCAATTCCCAACAAACTAGGAGGAGTCCTAGCACTGCTACTCTCAATCCTTGTTCTAATATTCGTCCCAATACTTCACACATCTAAACAACAGAGCATAACATTCCAACCCTTTAGCCAACTCTTATTCTGAGTACTAGTCACAGATCTCCTAACTCTAACATGAATTGGAGGCCAACCCGTAGAACACCCATAGTTTATCTGTTCTCTAATTTCAGCATAGATGAGCTCTATTTTTCTTTCTTTTAATTTCCTTGGGTTTTGCTGTATGTGATACTTTAAACATCTTCCCAGGTACGTTTATCACTAAGTCTTGAAAGAAGAGTCTACACATTTCCCAATGATTCTGTGTACCATTAAAAACCTTGTAAATTTGTCTGCTTCAATTTGCTAGTGAATTCTGTTCCCCAAAAGAGACCCCCACCAAAGATACAGGCTACTGGGTTATATTTGACATAGACGTTAGGTAAAGTCTATCCATGCACACGACTGGTATAATGAAAACGGAAGGAAGGAAAGCAAATCATTTGGAGAACTAGAATTTCTACGTCAACCGTATTTGGAAACTCCTGCTAATTCCGTAAGTGCTTTGGTGCGTGCCCATCTTTCAAGGAAGGACTCAGAGAAACATGACAGAATGAACCAAGCCTCTAACAACCTCACATTCAGGAATTTAAGTAACAACAGGCCAGGGAAATTATTTTATTCTACCTTTAGAGCAACTTTTCTACAGCCTTCCCCTGATTAAGATAAATGAAACATACACTCAGGTTTGGTTTTTCTATAAATTCAATAATTATTTTTCCAAAATGGAAAGCTTATACATTATTTTTAAAACCTGTTTTACATATTAGAAATAACACAGAACGGAATATTTTTCAAACTAAGTTAGGGTGGTCAGTATTAAGCTTAAAAATACATTTTCTTGGTCACAAAGAAGTAAAAGTTAGAAGCTATTCTTCTAAGTTTTGTTGTTAGAAGGAAACATTAAGTTCACTATTCAAACTAAAATCCCTTGGCGCGCTGCAAAAAGCTTGTCAATGTGAATATCCCCAAACCCTGGAAAGAACCTGAACCAATGACAAACTTTTGACCAAATAGATGTCAAAATACCAAAAAGGCAGGAAGCTAGGCATTTTCTTTCTTTGCTGAACTTAAACTTTCCATGAATTATACTGTGTATTCAATCACAAACTATCCCAGATAATAGGATCATACACTATTTTTAAGTCCATAAACGTGAGATTCTGGAATTAGAAGTCAGACCACCATGGATCAAACAGGGTAAACTCTAATCAGCAACACCTGACCTGCTCCTTTGTGTGGCTCAGACCTTTACTGTTACTGTTGTAGAAAGGGTACAAACCTCAAATAAAGGACTATCATTGCCTTTTCCACGCTAATAATTAGCTACCTAAAGATATAAAATATAATTGGTTTGGAATAGACTAAAGATGTAGTGCTCTACAATCTTTTCAAGTTCTTAAATTCCAACTCTTTGCATGATCACAGTGCCATGGAAACAGATGTCTGACTCCCAGATTTAATTTCTCCCACCCGCTGCAAGACACGTAGCACCTAAACACTAACTTTCACCAACAAATTTCTTCCAACCTCACAAGGAAAAATACTGTTTTTCTATTTCTTTAATTTTGTATCAGTTTGAGATGACGGATGTTCCCTAAGCTAATTGTGGTCATCATCTCATGATGGAAGTCAAATCATTATGCTGTACACCTTAAACTTATACAGTGCTCTAGGTCGATTATATCTCAATAAAACTGGAAATTAAAAACTAGTAGAAAACAAAAAAATTCTTTCAGCTTGTTTCCTGGGTCATAAAAGCCTGATCTCTTATTTCCCTGCTTGCATTTTATTCCATCATACCAGGTACCCCTGATTTTCCAGACCCATGGAATTGTGGGCGCTGTGGATTGCACTGGAAGTCCATGGAACGGGGTGAATAGGATTGTGATGTTAGTTAGAACGCAGAACATGGCTATAGGTGCATTTTGCCCTTGCACCATAACCTGTCAGTTTAAAGTCATCTCTTAAAAGTTGTCATAAAATACTTAGGCATGCAAAAAGTACAGACTGTATCACAATCAACATCTATATTCCCATCACTCAGCTTAAGATATGAAACATTTCAACTTCTCTCCCCTGAGGAAATTCCTTCCCAGTACTTGGTGCTTTATGTTTCCATTCACGTAGTCTTTTACTACATGTCCGCAGAAACAACATATTACTTTGCATGCCTTAAATGTTAAATAAATATTGTTAAGTATGCTTATGAAACATTCTTTTTGCTTTTGAGATTCCTGTTTTACATACAGCTTTTTCTTTTTTTTAACTGCCACGGGTACCGTATTGTACGAGTATTCCATAGAAATCCATTCTGTTACTGATGGATATTTAGACTGTTTCCAGTTTCTTACTACTTACAAATAATGGTGCTATGATTTTCTCATTCATTACTTTATTGAATAGCTTGCTCTGAGATATACACTTGAAGAACTGTTGGGATTACAGGGTTACTAGACATGCTAGTTGTTTTCCAAAGTGGCTGCACGAATTTATACTCTGCCAGCCGAGCGTGACGCCCCACTGCTCCATATCCTTTGGGATTACGAACTCTGTAAGCAGGGTTTTAGCTGCTGGAATCTTCTGTGGCCAGGGTGAGGATATATTCCTCCAACTAGTGCAACTGCTAGTCACCCAAAGGATATTTCTAGCCTGGATTCTGTCTTCATGTTTATTTCTAGGTTTTGAGCTCTGTGTCAGAGTTTGTGTGAATTCAAACCCTGAAGCCATGGTCAGGTGAGCCCATAGTCAAGCCTCTCTTTTATTCCAAAGCACAGACCAAGTCAAGAGAAGTTCCTTGTGGTCTCCCTGGCCTGTGGGAGGATGTCTAGTCTGCTCTTACACTGAAGGTGTTGGTCTTTAAAGATCTGAACATTATGTATGAGGCTCAGTCACAACTTCAAACATTGTATGGGCTGAAGGGTCTGAGTGGCCATTAACACCTAAACTCCTTGCTGACGAGGTTGCCCTCCTCCTCCCCAGTACCCAGCCCCAGCCCGAGAGCCTCAGTGTTGGTTCAAGCTTATTGTTCTGGTTTTTCGTTTACTGGCAGTGGGATTTAATTTTCCTGTTTAGGCCTTTGGGGATAAGTTTTTCTCCTATTTTCTTGTGCCCCAGCACTTAGAGGGAAGTTACGGTCTCCTAATGACTAAAGGGATAATGGGAAGCACAAAAGTAACTTTGAGGTTCTATTTTTTTTTTTTTTTTTTTTTGCGGTACGTGGGCCTCTCACTGTTGTGGCCTCTCCCGTTGCGGAGCACAGGCCCTGGACGCGCAGGCCCAGCGGCCATGGCTCACGGGCCCAGCCGCTCCTTCTCGGACCGGGGCACGAACCCATGTCCCCTGCATCGGCAGGCGGACTCTCAACCACTGCGCCACCAGGGAAGCCCTGGGGTTCTATTTATTTCAATGTGTAAGCCTTATTTTCTAAATCAAGAGAGTCCAACAGAACTTTCTGAGTGATGGAAATGTTCTACAATCTATTCTGTCCAATATGGCAGACACTTGTCACATGTGGCCTTTGAACATTTGGAATGTGGCTAACATGTCTGATGAACTATATTTTTAATATTATTTAATTTTAATTAAAATCTCAAATAGCCATGTGACTAGTGACTATTTTATTTGACACCACATTTATATATATATATTTTTGGCCGCACATGGCTTGTGGGATCTTAGTTCCCTGACCAGGGATTGAACCCAGGCCCTCGGAAGTAAAAGCGCAGAGTCCTCACCACTGGACAGCCAGGGAATTCCCAGCACATTTCTAAATAGTAGTAACATTCTTCGTCCCTTGGGTGGTTTTATGTACTAATAAACCAATGTAGTCTGGGTAAAAACCCCTTGCAAATCTACTTTTTTAAAAAAAATTATTTATTTTTGTTTATGATTTTTGGCTGTGTTGGGTCTTCGTTGCTGCACGCGGGCTTTCTCTAGTTGTGGCGAGCGGGGGCTACTCTTTGTTGCGGTGTGCGGGTTTCTCACTGCGGTGGCTTCTCTTGTTGTGGAGCACGGGCTCTAGGTGCACACGGGCTTCAGGAGATGCGGTGTGTGGGCTCAGTAGTTGTGGCTCGCAGGCTCTAGAGGGCAGGCTTCAGTGGTTGTGGCGCACGGGCTTAGTTGCTCCACGGCATGTGGGATCTTCCCGGACCAGGGCTCGAACCCGTGTCCACTGTATTGGCAGGCGGATTCTTAACCACTGCGCCACCGGAAGCCTGCAAATCTATTTCTGATAGTCAAAGGATGAAACAGTTGAGATGTGATTTCAGAATGTCTACCACCACAAAACTGTACAGCCCTGTTATTTTGATAATCAGGTATTTCTCGCCTGACTTGTCTTTCTGGGAATTTTCAAAGATCTACAGTGACTGGGTTTAAGTGCACATTCTTCCCATTGCCAGCTTCTGAACTGGAAGTCAACCAATCAATTTCCAACAGCTTTTTCAAGGATATTTATGGATTATCAAAGTGTCAAGAAATCTCAAGGATAAATAATTTGGAGCATAAATACAGATATTTAGAATGCAATGTTAGACAATATGATTAAGCGTTCAAGTTGGTTTTTCTTTGAACTGAAGAAGTTTATTGGTAACCTGGAAATGCATACAAGTTAAAACATGAATACTTCATACGGCTAATTTATAGCATTTTTATGAAAACAAGAAGAAGAAAAAAAAAACACAAGTACTTCTAGGTCTGGGCTGGGCTTATATTTCCAATTTTTTAAACTTCCAAAGGCCATTACAGTATGGGAAATAACTCTCAATTCTTTTTTTAATTGCCATAAGTAGAGGTTAAGAAGGCTAAAGCGAAAATGTTAAGTCTGAATTATAATGAGAACAAATACCTATTTGGAAACAAGGTCACATAAGCCTAGCTGGTGCTTTAGCCATTTCATGGGCTGGCCTTCAAAATTAAAGGTTTGTAAATAATTTTCACCGTGCTTTCATCTACATGCATCTTCTATGTTCTTGTATAAAACTGATGCCCACAGTTTTGGTATTTGGAAATGCACTGAAATGGATTCTGGAGTAAGGAAAGCATTTCATGGGAGGAATGAACCAGGTCAAATTAATGAAAAAGCTAAAAGTTTGCCTTTTAAAACTCAGCACACATTTCTGGATAAAACTGACTTAAACTCTTGTCCAGAGATTTTTCATGGATATTTTCATTGTTGCCATATGATTCAAAATGTCTATAAGAACTGAGGCCCCTCAATCTAGTCAACATATTTCAGACATATTGCTTATTAAGGGCTATTCTGACACTCTTTAAAAAAGAAACAAGTTTTCTCTAGAAAGTACTTTTAGCATAATGAATATGTATATTTTCTCAGAGCGCATGCAGCCCACTCTTGTCTTGATAATCTTCATAGAAACGTCTCAATGATTCAGGAAGTCTGGGTGTCACGGTGCTCAAGGCTTGAGTAAAGTGTTTTTTCATAATGCAGTTGGCTTGAATGTCTTCTTCCAGAGCCAGAAGGGCTGCCTCTCTACATACGGCTATAATCTGAAACAATACAAACAAACAAAAACAAAAACAACAACAAAAAAAAGGAGAGAGAAAACAATCAATACTGTTTTTTAGAAATGTTAACATATCAAATATTCATCCGTGGTAACTTCTACAACTAAAAGCCTATCCCTAAAATTTATCTTTGGGAGTCATTCCACTTAAGTTTTCAAAAGGATAAAAAGCAATCACCTTCATTTCAAAACAACGTATTAAGTACCGAGATCCAGGAGCGGCAAAAAGATATATGTTATGGCGTTTGCTCTTAAGGAGCTTACAATTGTAAAGGTGGAGCAGACGTGCAGGCACAGACCTCTAACACGGGATGAAAAAGGATGAGTGTGTCTGTGGTGGTGGGGTGGACGGGGGAGAAGCCCAGTGATGAGGGGAGGGCCGGGGAAGGAGGCACTGATGGAGAGTGAGGACCTGCACATCAGCGCACCTTGTCATAGCATAGAATTTCCACATTCCTTTCAACCTTTGATCTATTACCAACATGTAAAAGCATTTCTTTATGTGCATCTCCTTAATGTGTTCTTAAATCTTAGGAATATCAGATAGAGTTGTCTCCGTTTACTTTGGAGAGCTGCATTAGAACAGAGAAGTGAATTCTGTTTACTCAGCGAGGAAAGCTGGGAGAATTGAAAAGAAGCTGGGGAGGGGGTGGAGTGGATGCTAGAGGGAGGGAGGAGAGAGTGCGCGGTAGGAAAACGGAAGGGAGGAAGGTTCAAGTCTTGAATCCTGAAATGTGTTTTAAGCTCTCTGGACTTCAGACAGCGGAAGCTGGCTGATGCCAGTGTCATTCTAAAGACACATTACTGTGGTGAAAAGAGCCTGTGGGATGAAAAGAGATATTGTGATTTTCAGGGCAACAGGGAAAACAGTGATTGATATTGACTGCACCCTTATATCGGTAAATGAAAGGGCCAGCTGAAACACATTTGTCCGGCCATTCAGCATATTTTCTCTGTTTGTTCACTTACTGAAAAGAGTTCCTCTGCTTATGCTGGGCTAATGGCTGCCAAAGCAGTTTAGTAGCTCTTTAGGGGATTTAGCAGCATGTTTAGGGAGCTTTCAAAAAAACATGCATAGATTTAGATGGCTTTGTCAAATTACGACAATGTAACCGTTAGTTCTGGGCTTCATTAACGGGCACTGAAGTCGACTATAGTGGTTATGCATGTTAATGCTTTTCCAAAAAGAATGGCTACCAACTTGTTGAAGGAAAAAAACAAAACTTCTAAGGATTAGCGAAACAACGTCATCACATATTCTGGTGCAAAAAGGGCTATTTGAAAATCAGATGTGATATTTAACAAGCACAGTAAAAGCACATAAAATGCCCCCATGGTAAACTGGTTCTATTCTGTTCCAAAGGAACCTTAGGGACCTCCAGAAGGAGGTGAAGGGACCAAGTACGGAGAGCTCAATCCCCTCCTCCTCTCCATCTGAGCAGCACTTCTTTCATCTGTGCAAGAATCTGAAGCGATGGCTGCAAGGCTGAAAAGCAGGAAGAAGAATCACTGGAAGAGCCAAAGAGGACTGAATTTCCTGCTCGCTGGTGCAGTTCTAGCGGCTTCTCTGAGACAGTACAGGAAAGGTTTCCACTGTGTGGTTCCCCCCCTCAGGCTAAGTCGAGTAGAGAGGCTGCCACCACTGGGCCAATGCCATGTCTTGCACACTTCATACCTGACACTTCCCTCAGAGAATACTGGACCCAGCACATAATGGCTACAAACATTCACTGAACACCTACCATGTGTGCTAGACAATTACTAATGACTTCACCAATTAATTGCTGTGGGACTTGTGCCCCCAGGTTTTGTACATGCAGTGACCCCCTCGTAGAGGTGTGTGTGGAGCCTGATGGAAGCATGGCAAATGGGGTGGTGGTGAGCGGCGGGGGAGGGAGGTTGGGTTGGGCTGAGGAAGGAAGGGGAGGCGCAAGGCTGCCTGGAACCCCTCAAAACTGGAATTTGGTTCATGTGGCCGGGTGGCTAATATTGCTGGCGCATTTGAGAAAGTGAACCAACAGTCTAGTAAGGCTTCCTCTCTCAATACACAGTAGTCAAACTGGGAGAAGAAGAAACGATTATACTCCTCTAATAACTGGAATCTCAAGTAGCCTAACATGGCAAGGTAGGGAAAGGTAGGTAGTGGGAAGAGAGGTCATTGAGGCCTCGAAGGCTGCCCTTGGGGTCGGCTCCCCTGAGCAGTTCCTCTTTGCAGATCAACCTTCCTTCCTTCATATCTGCATCTATAGATTCTACTCTAAGCTGTAAACTGCTCTTTGCCCTTAGCTCCTACAGCAGTGGCAGAGGGGGGCACTGGTGGTGGTCAGAGCAGTAACCGCCATTTGAAAGCTGGATGTTAGTAACTTGGGGCCTTCGGTATATGTTAACATTCCACAGTAATTTGCCAACTATATTTAATACTGGCCTGACCCTTAATTAACAATTTCTACAGAATTGTGAGGTATAGAAAACTTGGACAGAGTTTTGACTAAAGCGCTAAGAAATGTTTGGATTAGACAGAGATGACCTTTAGAATCTCTGGGAGACAATGACAAGGGAAACAGAGCAGCTGAATACTGGTCCTCAAGCACCTCATATGAAGCTGTCTTCCGTTGTGTAGAAGGAGCCCAGCTGTTTGCAGTTCTAGCGTGGCTGAGGGCTGCCTGAATTCAACACTTGCTTCAATAAACCTTATCCTGTTTCTTTTTATTTACAAGGGATGCCCTGAAGAACCAGTCAATTAGGCAGTCTTTTCTGCCACTTTTGTTTTCCTATCATATTTGCTTAGCAATATACAACAAGTACTTGAGAGGAAACAGAAGTCTACTCATAATTAACCCGTCACTCATCGATCAACGTCCACTGAATGGCTGGTTACTCTGTGCAACAACTAGGTGAGGCCAGCTGGAGGGTCCAGAGATGTCCAAGACATAGCATTAAGAGGTACCACTAGCAAGGCAAAAGGAAAGTGCTTTGGTATGGAAGGAAGGAAGAAATTATTGGTTCATAAACGGGAGTGGGAAGGACAGAATTTAGATATGCACACAGGAAAGGAAGGGGCATTCTGAGCAGAAGAAATAAAGTGAGCAAGGTGGGGAGAAAGAAACCAGGAATTACAAGGATCTAGCCTCAGTATCCCAAATGGAGGGGGTAAAAAAAAAAAAAAGTAATTCTATCATGAAAATGTCACTAAAAATAACAATGATAGTTTTCAGAAGTCACGTGGGCCATAACGACAGTAAAGGCTAGTCGATGACAGTCATCTCTAATGCTCTAAACCCAACGCACAAGCAGATGGTGCGCTAGCAGCTGACAGAGCGTAACTCCTAAAAGATCCTTTGTTTTTATTTTTTTCCCCATAAAAGGGCTTTTCAGTAGAAATCCCAAAAGGAAAAACACTAATCAGATTATTAGTTCTTCTCTCCTAACTCCGATAAGAAGACAGGCCCGGAAATGCAAGTATTCTTAGGAGATGCATTTCATGATGGCTGGTTTCTATTTGCCCTGGGTCATTTATTTTGGCGTGAGTTCCAAGATACCATGCTTCCCAAGAAAAGTGCAGCTTTCCTGCTTGTTTTCATGGCCCATGCCAGCATTCCCCTTGACATATCAGTGTCTTTTCAGAAGAAGAAGTATTTCATGATCAAATAGGTTTTAGGTAACACTGTATATACTCTGCCTCCCACAAAGCACAGTAGAATGCTAAAGATTGCTGTGAGGCCTAGCAATGACGACCTGCTTAATTTTTTTAAGCTTATGTTTCCCACAGAACTTTCCACCTGTCCTCTGTTTTTGGCAGAACACCTACAAATGGTTACCTTTAGGGCTACTGCTGACCTTCAGCACGCACTCTGGGAGGTGCTCACCCACACCAAGCAGCTCAGTCTGGGCACGATATGGCTCTTGCCTAGCTTATATCCTTTTTCCTTTTGCTCTCGCCTATTCCAGCATAGAGAGAAAAGGGAAAGGGCTGAGCAAGAGAGACTGGAGGAGGACCAGTCTGTTTAACGGAGTCAAAAGGCAGCAGCCACAGCACACACTTGTGCCCTGGACCTGCACGTAGTCCACGTGCATTTGTTGAATTGAATTGAACAGTTCCTTAACTATCCACAGATTTTCCAAAAGTGCATGTTATATACATATTTCTAACATTTGGCCAATGTCTTGTAATATTTTTACTTAAGTTCCATATGACCTAGACTTTGTCAGTTACATTTAAGTTTTTGGAGTGATAAACTCAGTAAGAAAAATTATTTAACACTGTGATGTACGTTCATTTTTAGCAAATGTTTCGGTCTGGGGCACTACTTTGAATCTAGTTCTTTCCTTAGAAGTAACAGAAATTTTAGCAAGAATACAAGTATGCCTGTTAGTTTGAGGGATGCTTCCTTAGGTATCAAAATTTGTTATACAGGGACAGGAAATTTCTTCCCGTGTTGTCATGGGGGAGAAAACCACACTTTAATTGAGAAGGATTCCCCCAAATTTACCCACAATGCAGTAATACATATTGGTTTACAGAACCAAAGTGGAAGATTTGTTTAAAAGTTGTGCAAATGGTTATCTATTGTCTCACTTGATGAAAGTAATCTGGTATCAGTTAATTACTGAAGACTTTTCTGTATTAAGCTTGGAAAGGTGAGGTCTTTTCACATAAATCTGCTAATACACCACTCTATTTGGGAATGAATACTACAGAAGCTGAGAAGAAGGACCTTCAGTTGAAACTAGGACCTTTCTCATTGCTCTCTCTAAAGTTTGTAAGAAAATTGAATGAGTGTATGTATATGTATATATACATCTACAGTATATACAGGGACCACACAGCTCATCATTCAGCTCATCATTTTGAAAGCACACGGAGTCTGGGACCGTTTCAGTGATGGGGGAATTCAGATGAATTTTCCCCATGAGGCCCCAGAAGAACCTCACTGAGGGGTGTAGACGAACATGCAAATTTGAGTCACAGACTGTCTGGAATGTTTAACCCGTTTAGAAAGAAAACTCTTGGCACTTAGGCGCCTTAACATCTTTGGCAAAAAGGATTTTGGAAGCTTTCCCCTAATCCCTTCACCATCTTGTCTGTCTTCTTCCCCCAAAGGCTGCAGACTAGATCATTTAAATGAATTTTTAGCCAATTACCAGTCAGGTTGCTTTTGCCATTAGGCTGTAAAAGCAAAATGTTTTGGCTGGCTCTGTAAAGCCAGCGTGTATTTACGGAATACACAGAGCGTGTATTCTGCGTTGTTTTAAAGAATAGATACGTGCTTTGCTGAAAGGTGAAAATGTTATCTGTTTGGGGAAATGAGTAAACAAGACAAAAGACTAGCAGAGTGGGCCTAAGGTCTCACTGTCAGAGCGACTAAGACAGGCTGTGTTTCAGTGGCCGTGACACCCATTTTTTGGTGCCAACGTCACAAATCCTCTTTCCATTCGTTCAGCAGTAATAATAGATCTATCAGATATCTGAAAAATAACAAAATAAGCAAGAAATCTCTATATGAAAGATTTAGGCATATTTGAGATGAGCTCCTAAAAGGTAAGAAAGGAAAAGACTTTTATGAAAATGTTTAGAAATCCTCAAGACAAAGTCACTGAGGAAAACAGTAATTGTTTTCAATTGCTGGAAGAAACGTAACTCGGCAATATCAGCAACGGGACATATGAGTATGAATTTTCATGCTATGCTTGTCCTCTGAAAAAGCAGTGCCTTTAGAACAACAATACAGCAATAACTGGATTACGTGAGACAACTCCCCTTGTGAGGGGTGTGGAGAGGCAACTTCCCAGGGTGAGAAGGCTCTTGACCGTTGAACCTTGGGAAATCTAATTACCTCACTTTTAAATGCAAAAGGGCAAAAGAGGCAATTGTGCAGGATTCTGAATGCCACGAAGAATAAGAACAATGTCTTACTTCACTGTGGAAAAAAAACCCGAAACCTCTTATACACAGCCTACGGTTCTTTGCCTCAGTCCATGAAACAAGAAGAGTTTAAACAGGTGGCTCAGCTTTGTGAAACAGAAACAGGCTCATTGCGAAAATTAAAACCAACATGGTTTCTAAACAGGCAGCGGCAATTTTTTAAAACGACGGGATTCAGAATGACAGTCAAGGCAAAAACTGTTTACCAAAAACTAATCAACAGGAAGGAAAACCTGAAAATGTCGGGCACTATTTTGGGTATTCATTCCTCCTGTGCTGTGACCCTTCCCTTGTTCTTTTCAGTTCCACAGCAGCACTACAAGTTCTCCGGGTGCACTGAGATGAGGAACCCAATAAAACTTCAAGCACAGTCATTTCCATTCCTGATGAGGCCTGGGTAGTAACCTGCACTTCTTTGCTATTGACTGTAAACAGATCACGACAGTGACAACAGGAACACCACCCTTGAGGGCATGTAAGCCTGGGAAGAAGGGCTGCTGCCCCAAGTAGGCCTAGGAGCTGCTCGCTTCCAACAGGGATGCTGAGATTCTAACGCAACCGCCGCTACTAAGCTCCTAGCTACCTCTCAGAGCTTATCTGTATCCTCCAGAAAAACGGAAGGGTAACAAACTTCTGAAGGCGGCTTAAACAACCAACTGAAGTTCTGTTTGGTTCCCATCACCCCATCCTGCAGGCACAGAGTGTACTCAGATCTGTGGAGAAAAAGAAGTCAGTGATCTTAAATGTGCCAGAAGAGGAGGCTTATTTATAGGGAGACCTCAGATGATAAAAAAAGTGGCCCCGGAGAGCTGAGTTCACTTACCTACTTTAATGAGCACGTGTCAGGGCTGCTTTTAAAATAGTTCATAGGAAACCTACAACTGCATCCTAGGGACAGGAATTTATGGGTACAAGGATATGAACATGCGTGAGTAGGTGCACTGCACAGTACAGAGTAGGCTACATGGGGAGACGGAGCCGGAGAAGAGAGACGCCCCCAGGCCCCTTCTTGGGCAACTACACGCCGGATCCACAGAGGCAGGGCTCCCCTCTCTCCGCCGCTCCTCATGTTCGGCGCGAAGAAAGCTCGCCTCCCAGTGAGGCCTAAATGTGCTTTTCAGCTTCTTTGTATTTCAAGTGTACTAAACAGCTTTAAAGAATCCACCAAAAGGAGTGCGCTGCGGTGCTCTAAAAAGTCTTAGGTATTTTCAGGAAAGTGGTTTTGCTAAAAGCATCTTCTGTCTGGAACACCTGTGCCCTGCTGCGCTTAATTGGGCTGCAGCTGGCGCTGGCTGTGGCGAGGGGCGGGGGACGTGGTGCGCGCTCAGCCCGCGCCCCTCGCTTTCCTTTTCACTTTCACAGCCCCGCGACCAACTTCCCCTACGTGTCTGAGGGATTAGGAACCCAGCAGAGAGCGGAGTCCTGCTGTTTGCGAATAGCCTGCACTGGAGGTGCTTCAAGGAGGAGGCTACCTGGGAGATTATGTGCTCACGCGGATGCCGAGGACCCATTCTCCCCGGCCCCATTGAGACGCGGTGAAAGCTGGCTGAGTGGCCGGGCCTGAAAGATGTGACTGAGGGGACCGCAGCAGTTTCCTGACCATAGAGCAGCAGATGGAGTCAGACTGCCACAGGCGCAAACGCGGCCAGGGGTGCCCCGAACTGCCGAGGACGCAGAGCAGAGCAGAGCACAGCGCCAGCCGGGGAAGGGAACTGGAGGGAAGCAAAGCGGCGTTTATTCAGAGTTCTTTAAAATACCACCTCAGCGAGCGTGGGAGGCTAGAAGTGAGGATTTTGGAGGACAAGTTTCAGATTTAAGGAATCACCGAACTACTGCCCTTGGATTGTCTGCAAAATAAGCTTTATGATACGAATCCATCTGGGATTATGTTAAGATCATACAATCTAGAGTGCCATACAGAGTACAGAGTCAAAAGGACAGAATTTCTAGAAGCCTAGTGATGTTAGAGAAGGGGGAAAAACCCCTGGGTTGCTTAATTCTGCTGATGTAAGTTATTATGAGGTCTCTAAAATATATAGCTTAAGTATATGTACATCCAGTCATTATTACTTGCATGGAGAAACCCATAACAGTTTTTGTTTTTTAAACATTTACAAAAGAATTGATCACCCCACAGAGGGAAAG
>NW_020173215.1:2375541-2392542 GCF_003031525.2 Neophocaena asiaeorientalis asiaeorientalis | reverse complement strand
TTTTATTCTTATTGTTTCTACAACCAACTGCAGCTGTGGGAACTTTAAAAGTTTCTAACATTAATTGAACCCATAACAAGATAAAAAGGAGTATTTTTAGTTTTGAAGAACACGCCAACTGGTATGGGTATAGAGAGAACAAGAACCTCGTGGTAGGGAAGGAGAGGGGTGAGAAAGGCAAACAGATGTTGGGAGGCCTCCATTCATTCATTTACTCAACAAATCTTTACTGACCACCTACAAGGTTCCAGGCCCTGGGGAACAGAGCAGTGAAGAAAACAAAGTCCCACCTTCATGCGACAAGATTGTGCAAAGTACTGGTTTAACGTACTTGCCCTTCAAGGTTCAGTGTGACTGTTTCCACTGAGAGGCGCTCCCAGCGGCAACTTCACTACCTCCCCACGCCTGGATGCTTTAGGATCCCTTGCCTTATGGTCTGGTGGCAGCCTGTACTACTGTTCTGTCATATCACAATTGGCAGGTAGAGAGTTATTAGTGGTAAATGTCTGCCTCCTCACTAGATTACAAGTTCCATGTAGGCTCGCCAGCCTTGGCCCTGCTGTACTCCCCAAATGTACCAAGCCCCTTGACCTTCGGGAGTCTACAAAAAGGTCTACTGCTGAGCTCATCTCTGAACAGAGATATAGTTTTTACATTTTTTTTGTTTTAAATACACACAAACACACATACACATGCAGCTCTTGCTGTGACAACTGCAGCCAAGATGACTGCCCACTGTAGACTAAAAAAGCAATAATGTCTGGGGCACAATGGGTCATCCTAGGTGTGTATCTGTGAGCCCTTGGGGGGGGCGTGCTGATGACCAAGTTACGCCCAGAAGGCTACTGAAGCCCTGCAAGAGGCACCAAACTTTGGGTAAAAAGCACTTAGGAATGGGAGAGCTAGGCCCCCCGCAAAGAGGAGAGAAGGGCACAACAGGGGATATTCTACGGAGAGGGGACCAAGCAAAGTTCAGCTAGCTCTAGGACTCCTCTTGAAGTCTGGAGGGTTGGATCCTCCCTGCCAGAGTTGTGGGAGCTTGAGAAGCAGTGGCTGGGGGAAGGTGTAAGCAGGGGTGTTAAGCCAGTTTTAATATACCCCGTGTTTCATCATCTGCCAACCGTCTTCACTGCAAACTCCCACATCGTGCCCCACCAACACACACAGAAAAATGCCTCCTTTGAAACTCCAGAGCTTCGGGGGTGCTCTGGGTAGCCTTCCCTGGATCTTGTCTAGCTTGGGATTCTGGACTCTGACCACAGAATGGAGTATTTGGGAGTTGGTACCTTTGACGCCTTTTTGTTTTCGAGATGATATTGACATAGAACATCACATTAGTCTCAGGAGTACAACGTAATGGTTCACTATATGTATGTGATGTGAAATGATCACCACAATCAGTTATTTCTTTTTCTTGTGATGAGAACTTTTAAGATCTACTCTCTCTGCAACTTTCAAATTCACAACACAGTGTTATTAACTATAGTTACCATGCTGTGTGCTACGCATCCCCAGCACTCACTCATTTTATAAGTGGAAGCTTCACCTTTTGATCGCCTTCACCCCCCACACCCATATAATATACGTAATGAACTCGTTTCTCCTTTCCCATTCTCCGAGCAGCTGCAGGCTGGTCCTGCTTCATCAGCAGCCTTGCCTGCCATCCTTAAAGTCATTTTGAAGAGTATGGTATGGTGTTAATGGTTATCCGTGTTAACTAGAAAACAATGACTTGACAATACCTAGCTAGCTAAGGGGCATCTGAAGACAGGTCCCAGTGAGCAAACGCTAAGTATACCATTAGCTCCCGACAGGGAGTGAGAAGACAACATGATTATTTATCTTACACTTATTTTACAGATGTCATTCTCATTGAGAGTAGTATTGTCCCGAAAGAAAGGAAAGCTCTTCTTTCCCAATAGCATATAAATTAAAAAAATGGATTTATATTAAGTGATATCACCATCAAATAAGATACTCTAAAACACCTAACAGTATATATTCACATATCTTCTCTACTTTTACATTTTTAAGGTGGTCTCTGTTTCCTCTGACAGATAATCCTTATGTTGCTTATTAGCCATTTGTTTAGAAGCTCACATTATATTATTTTGTTTTACACTCAAATAATAATAAAGCAACACTGTCTTATTTGTTACATGAACTGGATGCTATTTCAAGTATTACTTCACCAGTTTTGTGTGTTTATTGGCTACATAAGAAAGATTTTTAACCTAGGGTCCCTGGATAGCTAGATGGGTCTAAGAGTATTCTGAAACCTATGAAAACTTTTGTATGTAGAGAGATGGTTCAAAGCTTTCATCATATTCTAAGAAGGAACCATAACCCCAAAAGGGTTAAGAACTACTGCTCTATAGTAACTACACTTCAAATCCTCTTAAATCCTATGACTCCTTCATTGTAATATCTATCTTCCCCTTTCCAGATGACTTAGGCCAGAATGCAACTAGGCTAGAACTACTACAGCTGGGGAGTACAGAAGTTATGAAGTAGAGTTGATCATAGTAAAGACAAGTAGTTTTTACTTTCTTAGACCTTCCTCTTGTACCCTAGAACAATTCAACAACTGCCTCTAGGTATAACTAAGTGCTTATTTAGGTCTTTATTGACATGAAGAGGAATAAAGATCTATATCCTATTTCATTTATTGAAAAAAAAAAAGGTAGGATAATAAGACACTAAGACTGCAAATTTAAGCATATTAGTTAAGGAATACAAAACCCGAGTTCCCAAGTTAAGATTAGCATTTACAAGTGGCACGTATTAACTATGTGTAATTTTACCCATTAAGTGAATTTTAAAATTTAAATATATGTAGGTTTTGATATTTGGTAATAACATTACACACTAGGGTATTCAGAAACTGAGGAAGTTGTTTCCTTATCTGAAAAACTATCTGGCCTGTTGTCTTGTAAGGAATGAGATGCACTTTGAACTATTTCTTGAATGTCCATTAAAAAGGAAAAAAAAAAAGAGCTCTGATTTTACTGATTTAAAAGCCAGTAGTAAGATACAGTGCTTGCCTTTTAACAATTAAAAAATTATATATGTAATATAACTTAAAAAGAAATTACAAATACTTGTAAAAGCCACATTGGCTAATCATTTTTTCATTACCGTTACTCTTAATCCAGATGCAGATGAAGAATAAAGATGATTCAGTTTATGAAGGCTTTAACCAAAACATTCATGTTTTTTCCTTCTGATCATTAAGTCCATTACTTAATGGCCTATGAAACGTAAACATTCTTTCTCAACTACTTTTACCTAAACTCCTTTACAAGAATTCTAATGAGAGAACAAGGTTTGTGACAAGTTCAGCAATGAAAAGGGCCAGAAAGTCTCCATTTGTAAAGAATAAACTAAAAACTGTGAGAAAGGCCATAAAAGCAATCCACAGATATGGGAAGGGTTGTGGAAAAAGGAGAACAGATGACACTACTTGTTGATAATGAAGAAATCACATTCAACATTTTTTTAATTTAAAAGATGTATTAAATTGTCACTTGGTGGGATTGGTTTGTTATGAGAAATGCAACAGTTGGTATATTTAAGGAGCTAATGGTGAATTTTTAAAGCACAGATTATTCATGTATAGTTTTTAAAATCTAAAGATGTAAAATTTAGTAAATTTGAGTATGTCTATTTAGTAAATCTCATGACTGTACCCATACATTTTACCTCATCATTTTAAACTAACCGTCAAATTTCTAACCATCAAAAAACTTACCATTGGAAAGAGACCAGTAGATATTTCTAACTGAACAGAATTTTTTTTCATGGAGGTGAGTCAACTGGACACAAGGGGATTACGATACAATGGAAACTATTTTGCAATCTTAGTCAATGTATTCTCTATTATGAATGATAAAATATACACATAAAAGCACCCTATAATGTTGTAAAGAGGAGCAAATGCCAAGAATTTCCTCTTAAGGGCTGTACTTTTTCATTTGGAGATCTAATCACGAAACTTAAGATAGGCTACACCTTGGTAACAAGCACCTCCGCTTTATGGTGCTGGCATCTAACTGGAAATAAACCCATACCATCGTTGATACAGTGTGTTCAAATATCTTCTGTACATATTTTATAATTACAGTGAAGAATGTGAGAGTCAGGAGAAATTCTGAGTTATTTTACAGGTCTGTCCTGCTCTCCCCCACCAACTCTGTTCTCTTTGAAATAAAATATCTACATTCACACACCCATAACCCCCCTCATCTGCAGATGCAATATTAAGTTCACAAGATGTAGCATGAGTTTAAGCACTATATTAAAGTGTGAAGTATATTTTACTATCATTAGTTCGAAGCCCAGCATTTGTAAATCCTTTAAAATTACGCTGTTAAGATCCCATCACTCTGGCAGCAACCCAGCATAGCTGTGCCTTTAACAAAAGAATTCTGTACTAAAGCGAGATTTTACATGCTGAAACAAAATATTTTAAACCATCTTTCTGCCAATTGCTCATTTTAGTAATATTTGTGGAATTTAACCCCCCGCCCCACATATACAAATGTTCCCAAGGAAGATTATGCTAAGTTTTGGGTTAACCTCTGAATTACTAACTTTTTATATCAATCTTTTAATGAACACTTTTATTTTCTTTAAGAAGGAACCCAAGTCTTGAAAAGACTTGAAGGCATGTATCCTTTAACCGCCGTAACAAACACGACCAGGCTAACTTCAATCAACAGGGACTGGTGAGTAGTTTTCACACTACATATGTGAGCGCCTCTTAGCAAGGTGGATTAAATTCTGCCTCAGCTTCTCTTAATGTCTCCAAATATTTGCAATCATTTGTGACATCTGCTGTATATTAGTTGACGGCTAGGGACAGAAACTCAATTTGAATCAAAAGGGGAAATTCATTATAAGGATATTATTGGCTCTAACAGAACCTGAGGACAGTAGTGTGGCTGGGCCTCAACAGACCACCTGGACTTGTTCTCTGTCCACGATTTTGATCTATGCTGCTCTGTGTACTTCGCCTTTATTTCTCTCTCACCACAGAGTGGTTTTCTCCACGTGGTAGAAAACACGACAATGCACAGTTTCTGTGTTTTATATCTTACAGCTTTAGCCACCAGACAGTCCTCATATTCTCATTTTAGTCACCAAAACTCCTGTGGCACGTCTCTGAGCGGCTTGGCCCGATCACTGCGGCTGGGGAAAGGGCATTATGATAGAGCCAAATTCAGGTAGGTCATTTCCTCTGCACCATATCAACCATGTGTGTGTTGGTCACGTTGTGATGACAACTCTGTAGTTTTCTGGGGGGAGAAGGTGAAGATCCTTGGGACCCTGGAAGTATAGGCAACTGGAGCAGGCCTATGTTGGCTGGTTGAGGAATGAGAGAGAGAATGTTAAAAAGTGTCCTCTATTCTTCTCTACGTATATGTAACCTTGCGTTACTTACGCATTGCTTCGAATGCTGTCTTGGCGACACATTATCAAAACGTTCTGCTGAAAAGGTGCCAAATGGACCTCGTGCCCAGCAGTGCCCTGCCAACCATACTTGCAAAGCAACAGTGCTCAGCATACCTCAGTGCGGCCAGCTGCTTCTAGCTGCCGCTTTCTTAGATCGTGCTGCTCATCAGGGGGTCCAGATAACATTCTGGGCTGTACAACTGATTTTCGGATCACAGGTTATCATCCAAAATATGATAAAGATGGAGCTCTGGTGGCACCATCGGTTAGCATGCGGTACTTATACAAAATATGACAAAGTTGAAAAAACACAAGGTCCAACTTCTTTGGCAATGATTATGGAATCTACAGGAAAACTTAAAGCTAGTTTTTTTGAATGATGATTCTAACACGGGTCATGGTCAAAGACAGATGTTATCTTTGTGTTAAATCCATTCTCCTTCTTAGCAACTAGAGAAGTCTCAATGAAAATCAGAAAAGCAAACAAAAACTTAACTTCCTTTGTAGGGGGAGGGGTGATATAGCTAATAGATTACAAAGCTCGAGTCTGGAGCTGTTCAGTTTGGAAGTTAATGGAAATTTTATTTGGAGACTAGTCCCTAAATTCAATTAAAATTGTGCATGTAACTAGAAACACGTGTCGACAAGACTTAAGGAGGGGAAGAACGAAATGGACAGTATTCCAAGTTTGGAAAACTTTGCCTTAATTCTTCCATTCTAAGTGTCTGAAAAATGATTTTAAGTGTCTTTCACACCAGCTCCACCCCACTTTGTAAACCTGACCAACTCTTTCTCTTGAGAATAGAGGTGAAAGGGGAGATAGATGAGATGGAGTCCTTAGTGAATATTTAAGGAGGGAATAATATTATATTTTTTTCCCCTCTCATTTAAACTTTTTTTTTAACTAGGAAAAACTCAAACATATACATTAGTAGAGAAAATAATGTACAGTGAACTCTCATTCGCCTGTTACCTGGATTGCTCTGTCAAGACCATAATCCAATGGTAAATCCTCGGTTCTCATCTTACTTGATCTATCATCTGATATCAACCACCCCCTCCCACTTTCTTCAACAGGACACTGGAACACCTCACTCCCTTCACTCCAGCTACACTGGCTTCCTGACTATTCGTAAACATGGGAAAAGCTCAGTCTCGCTCAGATCACTCACTCTTGTTGTTCCCCTTCTGGAATGTTCTTCTCTTGGATAACTAACAGCACAATTCACTTACCTCGGGTCTTTACTCAGTTGTCACCTTTTTCAGTGAGATTCTCCCTGGCCACCTCCTCCCTATAATCCTTTTCTCCTTGCCTGCTTTATCTTGCTCCTCCTCTGTTACCGTCATCTAATATATTACATTTTAACTTATTTTGTTGATGTCTTCTTTCTCCTCACAAAAATGAAGACCACAAATAGTACAGATTTTTGTTTCTTTTGTTTGTGCCTGGAAACTTACTTGGCAAATAGTAGTTGCTCAGTAAATATATGTTGAATGAATGAATGAGGACAAGTCTGATATTTGACTTAATGTTAACTAAAGTTAGGACTTTAGTCCTAACCGTTTGGTTTTTTACCAAATGTGGAATTTATGCCTTAGATCAGGTGCTGTATTTATCACTTTACATCGTTTATACTGCTTAGGCAGATTGTTAAGACTTAAAAAAAAAAAAACAAAACAACTATCCCACAAACTTCAGAACCAATGGACCTTTATGCTCATGTTCTAATCTAGATTCAGTAGAGCTAGCTTTGACTACTATTGATTTCAAGTGTGCTTTTGGCCAGCCTTCCACAAAATGGGGCTGCACTAAATACCTAGTAACCAAATAAAAACAGTAGAGATGAAGTAGAGATTAGAGCTAAATGGAATGTGAAATAAAGCTCTCAGCTGTGATACTATTTTATATTCCCGAGTGGTTGCAAATAATTCCTGAAAGTATTCAAAGTGTAAATTCAGTCTGTCCATTGGCCACCCCCTCCCTTCCCTGACCCCATCACTACCCTAACCCAGGGTTCGCCGGAGAGGTAGCCTTAACTCAGGTGAAGCACACCCGGTTCAAAGCTCTGAGAACACCACCCAGTACTGAGCTCTGCAAAACTGCAGCTCCAAAAAGGCTTTCTGACTGATGAATGCCTGATCAGGGGAGATCTTAGTGACTTTCGGTGGCTGGTACTTTTAAAAAGTACTCCACGTGAAGTTACGCTGCTTTCCCAAGGCCTCAATGCCTGCCTGATCGGTCAGTCAAATCCACTAGCTTCAGACTCCCCTGTCACAGAAGTTCAGATCAGCAACAGTACGACAACTCTTCTTTGACTTTCTCCTTCAAAAATCATCAGCAGAACCTGTTCTACATTCCTGGTCCTCTGAACAACAAAGCAGTTAGAGGTTATTGTAACCAGGATAATGTGTGATCTGTGAAGAAGTGATGCTTCTGAGAAGCAGAAAATCTGCTTTCCAGAAATATGTTTAGAGACAGAAAGTAAGGGTTTTGTAAGGAAAAACGTAACGTAAGAAAAACTGTTAGTTATATAAGCCAAAAAAACTGCAGTTGGCTTTGATTTTATAAGTCAGAAAGTATAAAAAGACAGAAATATTTTAATGTCAGAAACTTCAAATATGTATTAATTTACCTTATTTTAAATATTTTACTACTGATAGCATTTATGTATCAAATACAAAGTAGTTTAGTAGTTTTTTTTTAAAAAATAAGAATTATTTCAGACTAGCTCTAAAAATACAGGTCCTTAAGTCTCTGAGAAATTAAAATGCAATAATTTTAGAGGCTAGTCTCAAGATTCAGTGTGACACAATATAACAACAGGCAGAGACTTTTCAGTATGCTAATATTTGACTGAAATATGAAGATACAGCTACAAACATACCCAGCTCTGAATCCCAAGAACACGGTGAAGCCAGTATTTCTTTAGGGGAGGAGAAGGGCTATTCTATTCAACTCAACTCATTTAGGAAAACCCATGCACAAGTCATTGTTCAATGCTCTTGGGGAGGGAATATAAAGACAAGCTGTAGGAGCCTAGAATTCAGAAGGGGAAATAAGACAACTGTGTAAATGCTTTTCAGAAAGTGAAGTAACTGACATATGAGAAACATAAAATGCTGGCGTAGGAGAATACTACTGATGATGATGATAACAGTTACCACTACTACCATCAGCACCACTACCAGTACCACTACTGACTGACTCCCAAATATTCTAGATCTTCACATGTCTAATCCATCCAACAGTCCAGTGAGGTAGGCAGCATTCCCCCTCCCCAATAATTTATAAATGCAGAAACTGACATTTAAAGCATTTAGGTAAATTTGCCCAATATCATACAATCAGGTAAGTGGTGACCCCAGTACCTTTGCTCTAAGTATATCAGGCTGTCCCCCACCGTAGCTCGGACGAGGAAGAGAAAATATCTACCAGGAGCTCACAAACATCAAAGAGGAGATCCCTTAGTGATGAGCTTTAAAGGAATGTGAGAACGTGAAAATGCTGGTGTTGGCAGCGAGGCACTCCACGTGAAGGAACACTCCTGGGCAAGGCACAGAGGTGGCACAGGGTGGGCTGTATTCAGAGACTCGAAGTAGTTTCACAGGACTGCGGTGGTTTTCAAAGTACGCCCCTTGCAGCCTCCAGCTTCTCCTCAAATGTCTGAGGTACCGAGGAAGGATGAGAAGGAAAAGGCTAGGAGTGTAGGGGAAGAAGTGATCCACAGAACAGAACCTGGGGAACACTTTAGCTTAGTGTGATACAAGGAGAGAGTCTGTAAAGGACAGGAAGAACTAGAGGAATCCGAGAGAGTTCACATGGAAACCAGAAGAGCGTTTCAGGAACGGGGTGTGAATTCTGGCAGATGGAGCAGAAAGGCCAGGCAAGCCGAGGACTCCAAGCTGGTTCTGGGTTGGAGATCAGGAAGCAGTGGGTGAGATCAGCTCAGCGGTGTGGAGGGAGGGAGGGGCCAGGCTGCCAGGGTTTGAAGAGTGAGTTAGGAGTGTGGAAGTGGAGGGAGTAGGTGTGCCAGACTTTTAAGGACTTTGGTGCAAAAAGGAGACAGGCTGTAACCTAGGAGTAACGATGATCTAAGGAAGGTTTAAAAAGGAATACACCATCCAAAAGTGGATGTAAAACAAGAAATGGTATTTCCAGAGTTAATTTTTAATTTCCTGAGTCCACTGCTGTAAGAATTTCAAACCATTTTGGCATTCATATCCTGGCATGCGTATGAACTTAATTGTGGAGATAAACGCAGTAGCAGCTCAGACAGAAACCAAAAATCCTCTGTAAAATTACTGGAATGGTTACATTAACTTCTCCTCAAACTTCTAATCCCCCAATCTCAACTATAACGTAATGGCTAGAGGTCTTTCCACCAGTGGGTAAAGACAGGTGCCCCAAAATGTAGCACAGAAAAGTTTGTTAAATGAACACTAACACACAAAAAACCTACTAACACATACAATGTGGTTATTCAAAAACTTCAGATCTTTTCCACTGTCAAATAATTTTCCTTTGTATTCATGTTTTATTTGCTTTACCTTAAGTCACCCCCTAATCACGCTGACATCTACTACTGATGATTATATTAGACCTAAAAGTGTTCTTAAACAAATGAAAAATACTGACTTCCATTCCTGAAAGTCCTGCTTCCAATTTTCAGGAGGAAATTAAATAATGTATAAATCAAATACTGGGCCTAAGCCCAGACAGCTGAACATCGTTTTGTCCTTTCAAGGCAAAGAGGAAGTGTCTGCTATGGCAGGGACATGCCAAGAGAAATAAAGCTTAACCTCAGCCCCATGTGAAAGTGATTTTAGATAATCGGGGGTGTCTACAAATAGGTTAAAAATGGGACCACATACTAACAGGGAACTTTCCATGGAAGTTAAAAAATGTATCAAGCTCCAACCCCCACCTTAAAAACAAACTATGTTTGGGAAATGGCATGGCCTTAGAAATTCTATATAAAGGCAGTAGAGGAAAGGGAAAGTACACAGGGAAGAGAGAGTTGACAAGTCAAAGGGAAATTAAAACTTGTTTCCGCTTAGCATTTGCTGTAGGCTCACAATTTGATTTCTTTGTAACTGCAATTGCCAGCTTCAAAATGATATATGCACGTGAAGAGGAAGGAAAAGAGGGGGACGAAAGGAGGGAGGGAGGGGGAGGGATGACTATGAATATGAGCATGTGGGTAGAGTGGCAGATGGTGAAAAATTCTTTAGCGCAGGGACCACCAAATTTATTCTGCAAAGGGCCAGAGAGCAAATATTTTAGGCGTTGTGGAGAACACGGGCCCTCCTGTAACTACTCAAATCACTCTTGTCGTGTGCAAGCAACCATAGGCAGTATGTAAATGAATGAGTTGTGGCTGTGTGCCAATACAGCTTTAGGGACATTGAAATTAGAACTTCATGTTTTTTCCTCTGCTTTTGATTTTTCTTCAATCACTTAAAAACGTAAAACTATTCTTAGCTTATGGGCCTTACAAAAACAGATTGTGGGACATATCTGACCTGCAGACTGTAGTTTGCTGACCCCCCTGATTTAGAAAGAACATTCCTATGAAACTGGGCTTGACTCAAATTTGGGATTCTGGGCAATAAAAACTGCTGTTTTTTTTTTTTTTTTGTCTGTAGCTGAACAAAAAAATGGTAGTAATGGTCAAAAGCATTTATTTGGAAGATAAAGCAGACTCTCTCTAACCCTGTGAAAAAGACAAGCACCTCTATTTGTTTCTAGCAGGATACTTATACAAGTATGAAATCAAAGTTTATTCAGTATGAAATTTTGAAGCCAAATTCTATATAACCATTAATATGCAACATTATTTGGGGATCAAGAATGTTTTAAAATATTATCCCCTTTATCAGAAGTTAATATTTTATAAACATCCTTTGCAGCATAAGGCTAGTCTGGAATTACACATAAATTTCCATCATCACCTCTATGGAAACCAGAGAGCTGGTGACTAGAAGCGTTTTCTGGTGGAACATATGCTTTACAGATCACATGGTGATAAAAACTTTATGGAGCATCTGACCTAGACTTCCAGAAACAAAGGAAATATAAAAGTGCAAGGCATCTACATTCAAAGTTTTTGTGAAGCAAAATAATTTTTATACATTAAATATTCTGTTATAGAACAAACACTGACTTTCTCTTTCTGCATTAAAAGGGAAAATCTTATAAAACATCGTGGTAGGTGTCTCACTACCTTGATATAGAAAACAGCATTCTTCTTCCTCTCCTTCCTCCTTTGTGCGTGTGCGTGTGTGTGTGTGTGTGTGTGTGTGTGTGTGTGTGTGTGTGTTTATTTCCGGTACATCTTCTTAGTAATGGGAACAAATGAGGACTTCTTTTTTAGGGAACTGCTCCTCAGCCACGCCAACCCTTTATAAGCTGGTCACAGTGCCCTGTACCTCGGGCCACAGGGGTAGCTGCGTGACCCAGCTGGCTGAGACAGGTTGTATCCTAAGGGTAACAATGATCCAAGGAAGGTTTAAAAAGGAGTATACTACCCCAAAATGGTTGTAAAACATGATTGTTTCCAGAGTTGTATTTTTATCAACCAATCACTCATGGGACACAGGATCCCGATCGATGTGTAGTGTATACTCACGCTCGTTTTAGAGAATTTGGAACATACTTTTTTATTTGATGGCAAGTTCTGCACAGGATAGCAATCCTCTATTATATTATTGTTTGTATAAGGAAATATAATTCTTCCAACAACGATCTGTTTTGCGGTGGTCTGCTTTATGGCACTGCTTCTAGGAATTCATTGTGGGGAAGCACGCTGCCTCAACCATCCACACGGAAACGACTGAGGCTGGAGGACAGGGAGAGCTGCAGAGAGTGGAAAGGCCTAGTGTGTAAAACAGGCAGTGGCGCTGAGGGCAGGCTCAGTGAGTAGCCCTCTTATTTCTTCTCTCCTTCTTCATTTCCTCCCACCTGTACCGTTATTATTATTTTTAGAGCAGTTTTAGGTTCACAGTAAAACTGAGTGGGAAATACAGACACCCCCACCCCTGCATACACACAGCCTCCCCACCATCGACATCCCACAGCAAGTGGTATAGTTGTTATAGCTGATGAACCTGCAGCAACACATCATTATCACCCAAAGTCCAGAGTTTACATTAGGGTTCACTCTTGGCATTGTATATTCCATGGGTTTGGACAAATGTATAATGACATGTATCTACCATTACAGTATCACACAGAGTAGTTTCACTGCCCTAAAAATCCTCTGTGCTCTGTCTCTTCATCCCTCTTTCCCTCCTAGCCCTTGGCAACCACTGATTTTTTTACTAGTTTATTAGTTTTGCCTTTTCCAGAATGTCATACGGTTGGAATTATGTAGCATATAGCCTTTTCAGATTGGCTTCTCAGTGATATGCATTTAAGGTTCCTCCACGTCTTTCTATGGCTTGATAGTTCATTTCTTTTTTTTTTTTTTACTGGGGTATAGTTACTTTACAACGTTGTGTTAGTTTCTGCTGTACAATGGAGTGAATCAGCTATACGGATACATATATCCCCTCCCTCCTGGACCTCCCCCCCACCCCATCCTGCCTATCTAGGTCATCACAGAGCACCGAGCTGAGCTCCCTGTGCTATACCACAGGTTCCCACTAGCTATCTGTTTTACACATGGTAGTATATTTATGTCAAACCTAATCTCCCAATTCATCCCACCGTCCCCTTCCCCTCCTGGCTTGATAGTTTATTTCTTTTTAGTGCTGAATAATATTTCATTGTCTGGATGTACCAGTTTATTAATCCACTCGCTTACTGCAGGACACCTTGGTTGCTTCCATAATTTTTGCAGTGATTCTTTTTTTATTTTAATTTCTTTCTTCTACTTTAAAGTCAAAATATGTGAAAAACAGACAGGGTCTTAAATAGCAACCCATACACTCCTCAAGACAGCTATGAAAAAACAGAGGCCCAGAGGTTAAGTGAAGGCCCACAGCATTGTTCACTTCCTTGTGCATTTGTCTGAACCCAGCATCCAACATCTACCACCTAAAGGTACTGCTCTCCTCACTGGCAGCTCGCAGGTCTGAAGATCTGTTAGTCTTTGGAGTCGAATGCTTAATCCAGGTTTAACACCCCGAAAGTCACATTTTTGTTTGTTTGTTTTTTGGTGCATCCAGTATTATAAAAAAATATGACTCATATATCTTTTAAAAATTTTGCCAGCTATTTGCTTGCTAATATTAGAGACAAAATATTCAGATAATAATTTAATCTTCACAGTGACTCTAGGAAGTAACTACTATTACTACAACTACTACACATACGAGAAAACTACCCAGGGTCACTGAGCTAGTAAATAGCAGAGATGGGATTCAAATCCAGGACTGCCTAATTTCAGACACTGAGTTCTTCATCTCTCTGCTATACTTCCAATTGTATATATTTTTATATATATTTCTTCTAGTTGAAGCTTAAAAAATACTGTCTTTTTAACCAGAGATAACTAAACTCACAGTAAGGGAAAAATTAGTAATTTCAGGTTTCTTTACCATGGTCCTAAACCCTGGGGTTTATTTCAGTGTCCACAAAATGCAAGGTGCCATTTATATAAGAAACACATAGATTAAGACATAAAATTTCCCCTTAAAACTTTAGCATACAACTCACCCTAATGTGGAAACATAACTAATTTATGGAATGTACATAATCAAGGAAAAGCATCAGTACTGTAACTATGCATTTATCACCTGCTTTATGTTTTTATAGTTTCACAAACAAAATTTAAATAAGCCAATTAAATCAGTTAGCTAAGCATATAAGCCGGACTGCCACAGGACTTTCCTATCCCTCCAAGTCATTTCCCTGGCCCTAAAGAGACTAAAATAATGAAAAAACAAAACAAAACAAAAACACAGCAGTAGGTAAGGGAGTTTAAAAGATCAAACCAAACAAGGACAGAAGAGGCTACCAGAACTTTATGCAAACACTGCTTGCAAACAAATCTGCACTACCTCCGGTTTCATCACTTGGTTTCTGCAGGACCCCAAAGTCATTTAAGAGAAAAGTGAATGCATAGACTCAAGGGTAGAAATGGGATATTTTACAGAGTGTGGTTGTTTACATTTAACTGGAACACACATGAGGTGAGATGGTGGAAACTGAGGGGGGTAAAAAAAAAAAAAAAGACAACCATCCAAGGGTCTGTCTGAGGAAAAAGTACTGCAGAGAAAATTAAGATAAACGTAATTCAATTAAAATACAAAGTGCTTCCAGCACACTTGGATATGAAAGCAAATACATCTGCACAACTCAAGAAATACAAGCAAATGTGTTCAATCATGAAACCTATGAGTTGTGTTTTTACTCTGACCCATCCAGCAAATTACTCTGGGATTCTTCTTCTTACTGAAAATTATGACCCTCAGTCAACTTGACTTTGACCAAAATGTTTCAGATCACAGTACTGCCAGTACTATGGTGAGATCAACTAGAGTTCTTCATCCTAGATTCTTGCCTCAAGTTCTTCCATATAAGAATGACATCCTCTCATTACCAGATAGCCTCTCAAAACACATGGCCTATTCTAGTGGATAGTCCAATTATTATTTCCAGATTAAATCAGTGCCTAAAGCACTTGAACTAGAGAATTGGGTAACAGGATATGATAGGGTTTAAAAAATTATGTACTTTTTAATATAATTAATCTGAACCTTGCCTAACCCAGCAGTGATCCCAACTTGTTATCAGCAACTATCAAAACTCATACCCAAGGGAAAAGGAAGTAAGTGAAGTCTCTTTATCTCCTGTGACTGCCTTGGTGAATGCCTGGGACTCACAAAAATGATTGTTACTATAGTTAAGATAAAACAGTTTCAGATATTCCAAAAAGAACATATACTACGTCTTTCCAGAGAAGATGGGAGAGTGTTCAGTGAGGTAAAATTTCACAAAAATAACATTGCATGCATTCAGCCTTTCATTCATCAAACATTTATTAAGTATTAATACAAACTGTGGCCCAGGCACTCATAGTCTTCTTCAATCAATCAATTCATTCTAAGATTCTGAAGCTTTAACACTGTATTACAAAAGGTACTATTTCTGGACAATGTAAATGGTTTTCAGATCACTGCAGAACGGCAAGTATTAAAATAACACAGAAAACCCTTTAAGGCAACACTAAGTTACAACTAACATACTACATAGAATAATTCTTTGTGATACTGAATATGAGACTAGATTATCAAGCAGGTCAGAAAGAAAAAGCTAGAGTAGAAGCTTAACGAACAAAAATGTTACACAGAAAAAACGTCCTGACCTAAAGAGTAATTATGTAAAGCCAGGAGACTAAGGAATTACTTGTCACCTCAGTATATTCAATCATACTTTCTGATGAGAAAGCAATATTAATTTATAGTAAAAAAACTTCCATAAGTACATAACCATCCATGCATATAGAGCTTCTCCTCTTTATGCAATAGATCTATATTAATTAGAACTTAACACAATGGCTCATGTTTTCAATGGAATGGGGAGAAATTCAAACAAAATGAAAACTAGTCTGGGTATCAACTCTAAAATCAAAGATGACATAAACAGATGGAGAAATATACCATGTTCTTCGATTGGAAGAATCAATATTGTGAAAATGACTATACTAACCAAACCAATCTACAGATTCAATGCAATCCCTATCAAGCTACCAATGGAATTCTTCGCAGAATTAGAACAAAAAATTTTACAATTCTTATGGAAACACAAAAAGACCCCAAATAGCCAAAGCAATCTTGAGAAAGAAAAACGGAGCTGGAGGAATCAGGCTCCCTGACTTCAGACTATCTTACAAAGCTACAGTAATCAAGACAGTATGGTACTGGCACAAAAACAGAAACATAGGTCAATGGAACAGGATAGAAAGCGCAGAGATAAACCCATGCACATATGGTCACCTTATCTTTGATAAAGGAGGCAAGAATATACAGCGGAGAAAAGACAGCCTCTTCAATAAGTGGTGCTGGGAAAAGTGGACAGCTACATGTAAAAGAATGAAATTAGAACACTCCCTAACACCATACACAAAAATAAACTCAAAATGGATTAAAGACCTAAATGTAAGGCCAGACACCATCAAACTCTTAGAGGAAAACATAGGCAGAACACTCTATGACATAAATCACAGCAAGATCCTTTTTGACCCACCTCCTAGAGAAATGGAAATAAAAACAAAAATAAACAAATGGGACCTAATGAAACTTCAAAGCAAAGGAAACTACAATCAAGATGAAAAGACAACCCTCAGAATGGGAGAAAATATTTGCAAATAAACAATGGACAAAGGATTAATCTCCAAAATATACAAACAGTTCATGGAGCTCAATATCAAAAAAACAATTCAATTAAAAAATGGGTGGAAGACCGAAACAGACATTTCACCAATGAAGACATACAGGTGGCCAAGAGGCACATGAAAAGATGCTCAATATCACTGATTTTTAGGGAAATGCAAATCAAAACTACAATGAGGTATCATCTCACACCAGTCAGAATGGCCATTA
>NW_020173215.1:2345456-2375390 GCF_003031525.2 Neophocaena asiaeorientalis asiaeorientalis | reverse complement strand
GGCACATATATACAATGGAATATTACTCAGCCATAAAAAGAAATGAAATTGAGTTATTTGTAGTGAGGTGGATGGACCTAGAATCTATCATACAGAGTGAAGTGAGAAAGAGAAAAACAAATACCGTATGCTGACACATATATATGGAATCTAAAAAAAAAAAAGAAAAAGGTACTGATGAACCTAGTGGTGGTAGGGCAGGAATAAAGACGTAGACGTAGAGAATGGACTTGAGGACACGGGGAGGGAGAAGGGTAAGCTGGGACGAAGTGAGAGAGTGGCACTGACATATATACACTACTGAATGTAAAATAGTTAGCTAGCGGGAAACAGCAGCATAGCACAGGGAGATCAACTCGGTGCTTTGTGACCACCTAGAGAGGTGGGATATGGAGGTTGGGAGAGAGACACAAGAGGGAGGGGATATAGGGACATGTGTATGCATGTGGCTGATTCACTTTGTTGTATAACAGAAATTAACACAGTATTGTGAAGCAATTATACTCCAATAAAGATTTAAAAAAAAAAGATGTTCACAGACACTTCAAACTCAATGTTTACTTTTTTTTTTTTTTTTGCGGTACGCGGGCCTCTCACTGTTGTGGCCTCTCCTGTTGCAGAGCACAGGCTCCGGATGCGCAGGCTTAGCGGCCATGGCTCACAGGCCCAGCCGCTCCGCGGCATGTGGGATCTTCCCGGACCGGGGCACGAACCCGTGTCCCCTGCAGCGGCAGGCAGACTCTCAACCACTGCACCACCAGGGAAGCTCAATGTTTACATTTTTAAAGTTTGGGATTCTGTATATTATTTTTCAAAAAGACGGATCAGACTTTACTATGCATTGTACTATATATAATAAAGGGAAAAACTCAAGCTTATGACAGTTCATTATATATGGATTCACAATACTATGGGTCAAATAAAATATTCATGAAATAAGACTCAAGTTGAGGCTTGGGGATAACTGAATCCAACCTCCTTCTTCAATTTTCCAGCACCCTACCTACAAAACCATCTATATCCACAATCATCCTAACTTCTTTGTCAACAGTGTAAGGGAGCAAGGGCTCCCTTCCTTCAGCTGGAGGCCAAATCCTTATTTGTGCCCATAAGCCCAGCCCTCTGTGACCTTCCTTCATTAGTTCTTCCCTTCCTCATTTTCCTCTCTTGGATATTTTCATTCTCCCTTTTCTATTGACTCTTCCTCCTCAGCCTATAAACATACTTGTCTCTCCCACTCTCACCAATATCTCTCTAGATAGAAATCTAATCTCTCTCTTCCCTTTTTCATTCAAATTTCTTGAAAGAGATATCTACAGTAATATCTCATCTCCATTTTCACTTCAGTTCTCTACAATCTAGTTTTTGTCTTCATTACTCCACGGACACTGCTCTCAATGAAATCACTAATGAACCACATACTGCTAAACCCAATAGACCTGAACCTCCCAGCTGCATTTGGTAATGTTCTTTATCCCGTTGGCTTCTAGAACCCTTCCCTCCCCAGTCATTTCTGTTCTGTTTCCTGTGTTCACCTTTTAGATTTTGGTGATCTCAGGTTTCGTTCTTGGACCCATTATTCTTCTCATTTTATATATTCTACAGTGTAATTTCCTTTATTCTCTTGGATTCATCTCCTAATTTGTATACTCAACTACTACCTGCTGACATCTCTTCTTAGTTGATTCAAAAGTCCTTGATACTGAACCTGTCCCAAACTGGATTTATTACTTTTACATCCCAATTGACCTGTATTTTTTCCTCTCACTTGGTGGCACTATCATTACCCAAGGTAGCTACCTGACAGTCCCCTTTGATTCTTCTATTATCCTCCTAACTAATTCATCTTTAAGTCTTGCTTCCTAAATGTTTTATGAATCTACCCTCACTTCACCATCCTTAACCAATACAAGTATAGCCCCTAATATTCCTTTATGTGGGCTATTATCTGGGCTTCTAGTCATGTCTATCTTAAGTCTACTCTTCACACCACAACTAGAGAATTTAGGTAAAACATGAACCTTGCAGTAGTGAAACTGAATCAAGTTTTGTTTGAGGCTCACTTTCAGAGTCACTCTCAGGATGGATGGGGGTAGTATTAGATATATTATAGGCAAAGAGGACAAAGTTGAGTTAATTATGACCTGGTGTGGGAGCACAGGACTGGACTATATCCTCTGTCCAGATCTCTTGTCAATTCTGCAGCTGTATAAGGCAAAAAAGGCACCCTAGGGCTTCCCTGGTGGCACAGTGGTTGAGAGTCCGCCTGCCGATGCAGTGGACATGGGTTCGTGCCCCGGTCCGGGAAGATCCCACATGCCGCGGAGCGGCTGGGCCCGTGAGCCATGGCTGCTGAGCCTGCGCGTCCGGAGCCTGTGCTCCGCAATGGGAGAGGCCACAACAGAGGCCCGCGTACGGCAAAAAAAAAAAAAAAAAAAAAAAGGCACCCTAGACTCCTTCCCACTCTGTGAGAGAAAACACTCTCCCCAAACCTCATCTTTGCTCAGCCTAACCTACTTCTCTACTCAAAGTAAAAAAAACCAAAAAACAGGAGGAGCTCTGTTTATACAGATGGACTCACAGGAGGTTTCTAGGTCAATTTTTGTTAATTAAGCCACTGGTTACTTCTGTGCTTAAGGAAATCACAATCTACTTGAAGAAAGGTACATGAACAATTTTATAATACAATGTGATAAGTGCAACACTAGGGAGAGTTTTCTGGAAGAACTGAGAAAAGGAAACTAAAGAGAATGGGGTCAAGAGGCTTCCTGAAACAAGAATACCTAAGTCAAGGGTAGGTGTTAGGTAAAGAGGGTTAGAAAATTCTACAAAGAAGAAACAGCATAAGCATAAGTAGAAAGACAAAAAAAGAGAGGTACAGGACACTTAGCATCATTTTGTTACTGAAGTAAAAACCAAGGGGCCTAGAGTGGTGATAGATGTACAGGTAGGAGAGGCCTTTGGTGTATGCGTGCCAAGGAAGGGTCTTAAGCAGGTAAGTAGCCAGTGATTCTTCAGAGAATCAACCAATGACAGAAGTTAAGTCATCTACACTGAGCCCCTTCCATTATGAAGGGCACAGTGATCTTTTAATCACTAGAAAAACAATTCTTCTGGATTTGAATTTGGATTACCTGTCATAGCTCTCCCAGAGCCACTATACAGTGACCCTCTGAATGCATAATGCACTGCCAACATATCCCAAGGGTAACGCCTCCGTTCAATAAAGTCAATTGTCACTTAAGAAAGTAATGAGCTGATTCTCACTGTATTCACTTCTACAGCAAGAATATGAGTCCAGAAATTAAGGGATGAGGTAGAAGAGACCTAAAGACCCAGGATTAGAATTTTTGCTTCCCCTTCATAACAAAAGGTCTTAAAAGTTTTAGTTTCCAAAGGAGGAATGCTTCCACTTGCAAACATAAGACTCAACTGAAGCAGGAGCTGAGTTTGCTACCCGGCTATTGTGAGTTTCTTTTCTCACTGAGAGAACAGGAAAAGAAAGGGAGAAAGAAAGAGAAAGAGAGGGAGAGAGAGAGGGAGAGAAGGAGGGAGGGAGGGAGGAGGGAAGGAAGGGAGAGAGGAAGGAAGGAAAGAAGGAAGGAAGGAAGGAAGGGAGGGAGGGAGGGAGGGAGGGACGAAGGAAAAGGTCCACAGTGTTGGTAGGCAGAGGTCAGGACTGATAGCGCATAATAGAGGCTCAGAAGGGTATGAGTGGAACCTTGGTAACCTCTGGGGCAGAACATCTTGTACTTTGATAAGTGTTGGTTAGGACTATTGGATGACCATCACAACACTAAACAAACAATTTCATCCAGAGCTCAGATTCTTCAGGAATGTAGGTTTGGGTCATGCCAACAGTAAGAACTCTACTCTGACTTGGTGAAATACTAATCAAAGGCAAAGAAGAACATGAAGTGTCAGTGGAGAAACCAAACACAAAAACTATGAGTATAGCCTCTACCACTTCTTCCTTGCTTATATACAGCTAGAGTAACTAAGGAAAAATCCCTTTCCTTTTTTCTTTCCTCTTTTTAAATGATACTCTCTTTTGTCATTTGCTTCTCCTCTACCCTCTTCCTTTCCCTATCCCTACACAGAGGATACTGGCAATAGTTAAATTTGCAATTTAATCCCTAGGTTATTGAATCTTGCAAGGCCACAGGCAAGATGAGATCAGGATGAAACCACAGAAAGAATGGAGATCACTACGAGATTATGAACTTGGAAAACAACAGTCACACAGTGTTACTTCTAGCTGCTCTCTTTAGTTGGGGAGGGCACATTTATAAATGTTATAAATAACATTTATAGTTATTTACAAACAACAAGGTATTGTGTTTCACATACAGATGCAAGTATGGGAAGGTAAGTGTGCCTAATCTATGCATTCATTCAAGAATAGAATATACACACTTAATCAATTATAGATGGCCCATCTCAAAATACTTTCCTCTTCTCTGGGAAATTAGTCTTCCAGCAGCCATCTAAAAGCTATGACCTTGTGTGCTCCCCACCAACCCAGCTAATTAGTCCAGGGGCAGACACATGACTCAGAATGGGCCAATCAGATCCTTTCTCTAGGGACTCTGGAACTGAGAGACACAAAGAAGAGTTGCGGGTAGCTGATTCACATTCATGGCTGCAGAGTAGTTATAATTCCTGTTGTTGAAGACTGTGGAATCCTTCTAGCTCCTGACCTTACAAAGGCCTATTCCTTAAATACTGAGATCATAGTCTATTTTGAAAACATCCTTTGTTTTTGCTCAAGTCAGTTCCAGCTGCTTTTTCTTACTTACAACAAATAGAAACTTAACTACTACATTCTTATATATGCTGATATGGAAATACTGTTTGCCCACTCATCAGGCTGAAAATATTAGTCAGTTTTGATGCTTTTTATCCATCAACTACTAACTTTTGTAATTGTTATTTTGATTATTTTCTTTTTTCATTTCAGTTTTCTTCCTCCTTTATACTACTCACCTTGTAATAGATTCCTGACTAGCCAACTTGTTCCCAGAATAAATTTCCTAAATTATAGCTCTGATATCACTTCAAAACTCATCAAAAGTTCATTGGTGTCTGCCTAGTAAATAACAAGCTTCCAGCCATGTGCATATTCTAGGTTCCCTACAATATAAGCCTTACCTGCCTTAGAACCTTACCTCCAAACGCTCTTCGACACTGCTCATTTCTCAGTGCATATCCAGGCTTTAGCAAGCTGTATCCTTCTCTGCCTCTCCCTCTGCCTAAAAGGTATTCTCTTCCATAGTCTCCTTATAAAACTCTACTTATCCTTTAAAGGCTCACCAAAATGTTAAGTATTTCATAAAGCCTTTCTGATAGGGCCCCACTGGGTGGCCTCCCTACTTCCTTTTAAGTTTCACTGCATTTATTTCCCTTTCTGGACTTCTTCAATGGCTCTCATAATTTCCTTCACCATTTATTTTGAAACTTCTGAGATCTGTCCCTTCAGTGAGGGTTAGATTTCATCCTGGAAACCTCTGGAGGCAACTTGAACTTTTCCATGGGTTACCCATGATAAACTAAGAGCTTGCCAACTTGAGGTTTTGACTGGTTTGCTCTCTTTTGGTCACGGTACTTCAAATTACCCTAGAAATACATGAAAATTACGTGAAGCAGGTCCATAATCTGGTAGCATTTTTTCCTTCAGTTTTTCCTAAAATGAAAATTTACTTTTCTAAATTATAGTAATACATGCACACGGCTAAAATAAACAAAGAAGAGGTTATTTTAAAAAGCAATAGCCCCTTCCTCTCCATTCTATTCCCCAGGCTGACAATTTCTAACACTTAAAAAAAAAAAATCTTCTGGTGGTTGCTTATCTTTAAATCTTGATTTATCAACTTCAGACATCATCTGTTGATATCATATCATATATGTATATTTAGCTTATTTATACCTCCACTTTCCTTTTTTTTTTTTTCCTTGCAGTACGCGGGCCTCTCACTGTAGTGGCCTCTCCCGTTGCGGAGCACAGGCTCCGGACGCGCAGGCTCAGCGGCCATGGCTCACGGGCCCAGCCACTCTGTGGCACGTGGGATCTTCCCGGACCAGGGCACGAACCTGCGTCCCCTGCATCGGCAGGCAGACTCTCAACCACTGCGCCACCAGGGAAGCCCTCCACTTTCCTTTTTTATTTAGTCACATTCAACAATTTACTTTAATCTCTATTTCTTGTTCCATTAACTACAGACAGTATATATCTTGATTCCTTACTTTGCAAGATTAGGATATTAATGTCATTTTCCTCAGTGTACTTCTCTGACCCCTTCCTCATCTCAGTTTTATTACTGTTGGTGTTAATAACTTTTACCTTTTGTTCTGTAACTATAATTAAGCTTTGTCTATAGATTGATTCTGAAGTTGAAAATCAATAAAGAATGTTTAAGCATGTTATCTAATGACTCTTCCTAATCGAACACACACTTTTAATATTTTTGTCCTTCCTCAAAATTTGGGTTCTTCTGGCATCTCAATCGTTATACCTAGTCTATGGAGCCCACTCTCTCTTTACCCTGACACCTGTCTCCTGAAACCCTACATTTTCCTGTTCTATATGGACTAACTGCTCTCTAGACCTGCAGCACAGCTCTCATCCTAAGACTTTCTATTATTACTCTTCCCATGGCTTCCTATTTCTTGAATTATTTCTTTGTTTAGCTGGTATACAATCTTAAGTAACTTTGTAAAAAAGAGTACATGCTGAGTCCCTTCTAGAATATTAGAAAATGCCTTTATTTACTCCTCACATTTCTAAAGTCTGGTTTGGCATATAATGCTAGGTTAAAGATAATTTTCCTCAATATTTTGAAGGAAATCTTCCAATGTCAGTACCTTTGTCTTCTCCCAACTCCCTGCCACACACACACACACACACACACACACACACACACACACACACACACACTCTTACTGAAAACATTCAAAACCATTCTAAAGAAACAATGGCTATCCAAGGAAATCAGGATTTAAGGGCATAGGCTTTGGAGTCATACTTGGGTTTAAATCTTGGATCTACCAGACGTTATCTGTGAGATCTTGAAAACATTATTTTAAGCTAGTTTCTTCCTCTGTAAAATGACTGTACTAATTTTGTTTCTCATAGGGTTATTGTATTAAATTAGACAATTTTGTATCTCATAGCTAGATTAAGTTAGGGTTATTGTATTAAATTAGATACTGTATGACTTATTAGATATTGCTAGACTTATTATTATGTCTAGCACATAGTAAGTGCTCAACAAAATTGTGGCAAACATTACTAATATTACTAGTATACTACCTGATTAGTGAATGTATAATAAAGGCCAATAGAGAATCTGGTGGCTATAGATTTATCTACCATTTTTTCCCAATACAAATTATTAATAACCTAATTCAAGTGGAAGTCATACATGTCCTTCTGTTTCTACAGGTGGATATGTTCTCTTTTTGGCTGTAATTTGCCTCTAATTCCTGAAGTTCCAGCTCTTCTGGAACCTCCAGAAAAAAACTGAAGCTGATAAATAGGGTTCTGATGTGAGATGACAAGAAGCAAAGCAACTCCAAAGTAATTTTTACAGCCATTTAGCATCCAATGTTGGAGACTGAGGGGGAATACATTGTTATACAGCAACAGCATAAAGGAATGAGGAGCGGAAGTTCACAGGCTGGAGACACAGTTGTGCATAACTAAGCTTTGCAAATATGCAGCCAAATCCTGAAGATGGACTGTGTGTGGGTCTCCTAAAGCCACAGTGGCATTTTCATTACATCCATACACGTAGAGAATGAGTTATCTGTCAACAGCCATCTCTGGAAACAAAAAGCAAAACACTTTCTAGCAGAGAGAAGCTCAACAATGTCACCCTGACTCCTGGTATTATCTGAGCCTCAAGACTGAGTGATGAAATTTTGCACTGCCTCTGCTGACTGGTGGAAGCATTTATAAGTTGATAGGAAAGATCATTCTTGCCAACACCTCAAACAATTTCACTGTGTACTACAGTGCATTATTAATGACATGATGATTCTTAGCATATGAATTCTTTCCAAAATTATTATAGGTAAATTATATTCACGTTCCAGTGAGCAAGACAAAATTATCAGTATCACCTTGGAGCATGAAAAAAACCACCAAAATGTTAAGAATGCCCAGGGTAGAATTTTAACTGTAGGACCAGAATGACTTTTCGGTATAAGTTACAATTTCAAGTGAAAAGCTTAAATTTATTCAAATGTACGTGCATCACAGTTCCATCAAATGAACAATGAGTCTCAAGTACCCAGAGATCTTTGTTCTCAGTAGTGGGTAAGCCAGCTATAAACCAAAGGAGAAAAAGAGGACAGCTTAACCCACAGGGATCAGGACATCCTTCAAGCCATGAACCTTGCATGAAAAGCAATACAAAATGAGGCTGGCAGGCAAGGACACCAAATAAGGCCGCAGGGACTGAGTCTTGCCTAAGTCAAGGGGTGATATTCACATGGATCCCCCTGGAACTGTGCACTGCTGTGTTCCTGCTGGCAGGAATTTACCAGTGCTGTCAACCTTGATAACAAAAAGATCCTCATTAAATTAAAACAAGATGAAGAAAAATAACAGATAGATAGTTTTAACTCTTTCTACAGGAAGAAAACCGGAAGATGATAAAGAACTGAAGAACATCCTCAAGCTATTCCAACCATTATTTTCTTGCCAAGCTGGGAAGGCACAATTTTCCTTAAAGGTATGTTTAGTTAATTCTTTGACCTTGAAAGTAGCCCCTAAGTGAGGGACTTCTCTGGAGTGCTAGTCACTCTCCAGCACTGTGCTGCAGTGGACCACAAGGATATCACCTATCATGCTAAACCTGGGTACATCCTATTACCTATGTGGACATGACCCCATGGTACTGCTTCTTCACAGGTGTCACAGAAACTATCTTTGGAGAATGAATGAGGGGTAAAAATGATGGACTGTTATTGATTTTCCATGTAAATTGCTTTCCATGGTTTTCAAGATAAAAACATCCTCTGAGTAGAAATGGTAATCTGTGCATCCACATTTTAGGTTGAGCGTAAGAAGATAATATCTCTAGCTATGATTCAGAGTGTTCTTCTAATTGTACTTTGGTCAAGCTTCAGGTTAAAATAATTTGCCTGACAAGATACACTCTTGCTCAAGGTTTTAATTCTCAGAATTATAGGTAGGGATATAAAAGGTGGAGTTTTAAAAATATTATTTTCCTCTTTTAATTTCATAAGCTATGTTTTCTGTATTATTTAGTTGAAGAACCCAAAAATAGGTGAATGGGAAAGCAACACGAACCTAAATTCTTTGATTCACAAAGCATGCAAGATTTATAGCTATTTCTTCATTATATTTCTAAGCTTTACAAATAAATATTAAACATTAACCAGTTCACAAAAAGTTTGTTTAGGGACTACCCTTCCCCTAGAAAGTACATAGGTAATAAAGACAATAAAGTTGGCATTTTTAATACTCACCAATGATAAATCATTATTCAAACTGAAAAGTTACTGCCAGGCTCTGCTATTTTATGCTTTACATTTTCAAGGTAAGCAGGCAGGTTCCATTCCGACGTGAAAGACATCCCATAATGACCACACTACACACAAAAACTCAAATTCTCATAGCATTAAGTTATCTGTTTTTATTCTTTAACCTCATCTTTCAGTTCTATTTACCAGAGAAGATTGTATCTGGAAAGCTATTGAAAACTATAAATCTGTCAACGGTTTCTTTTATAGGGTGACGTGGGAGAAAAAAGGACAGTATTAAGAGGGACAAAGGGTGCAGCACAAGGAGTACTTGCAATGCACGCTCCCCCTCCCCAAATACAGTGTTACAGCTCAATGTTTGCCTAAGCTCATGCTTACAAGGGAAAGGAAATATGAGTTACTAATTTCAAACTTAAAAATGTCAGGAATGTAAAAACTGAAGTTCGAAATTTTATTTGAAACAAGCAAAGACATTTCATTGAAAACAAGACTGTTACAATCAGATAGGTGCAAACTTGTCAAGATGGAATTTTAGTTTGCATTTCACACAGACACAGGTACACAACCTCACAACAATGTTCTGCTTCTTAAGTTCATGAAGATAATAAGTGCTCAGGTTGTAATTCTGAGAAATAAGAATGGTCACGTGTTGTTCAGTAGCTTTTCTGGTTAGCGAAATAGTTTTTAAAATGCTCTGCAGAGTCTCCCACGTGCCTTAGAGGTCACAGCAGGAGGAGGGAAAGGTATGTAGGTGGGACAGGCCCCAACCAAAGCAGATTCATTCTTATCTCTTCTATATAATGGTCTTCCTACATAAGATTTTATTTGAGGGAGGGAAAAAGTTTCAGCTACTAAAATCTTTTAGAAACTACTCTTCTTCAGTTTCAAAAACGATAGAAAAGATTAACACTGAATTCTAAAATAAAGCTTTCACGGAGAAACATGGCTCTGGATTGGAATGAAGAGATGGAAAGAACATAATTTTTTGAGACAATATTTTGCTTTTATAATTTCTAAGTGTAACTGATGTAATCTTCACCTACTAGTCTTTCTTATTTTTTATTCTCAATTGAAAAGCAAAGTTAGACAAATAGTGACAACCTGAAAAGAATGACTTTTCCTTGTCAGCTTACAAAGGGAAGCTTAAAAATGTTTTCTCTGGAACTTCTGTTCAACATCACCCTGGGAATTCCCTTTACTACTCTCCTGTGTTGAACTGCTTGTTTCCTAGATGCCACGTCTCTTCCTTGTTTTTGGTGGAACACATCCACTGGTAGCTTCCTAAAAAGAGGTGCGTGGAGATAAATTTGTTTTAGACTTTGCATGTCTAAAATGTATTTATTTCATCTTCACATTTGATTGTATAGTTTGGCTTGATAAAGAACTCCAGGTTGGAAATCATTTCCCCTCAGAAATTTAAAACCATAGTTGCTCTCCTGTCTCATGGCTTCTACTGCTGCTGTAGACTATCTTGTGACAGTCCAAATTCTTAGTCCTCTGTATGTGATGGGTTGGGACTGGACACTTAGTAAAACATTTCAATCTAGAAACTTATGTTATTCAATTTGTGGAAAGAAATTTTGATAGTTTTCTTTCCTCTGATTTGTTTGTTTTTTCTGAAACCCCTATTACATGTGACTACATGTCTCCATTTTTCATCTCCCTGTCTTTTTGTTTTATTTTCTGGGAGACTTACTCAACTTTTTCCTCCAATGTTTCTATTGCATTAAAAAAAAAAATTTCTATCTGAACATTTTTTTAAAGTTATTTTAGAAATTATTTATTTTTCTTTGATTTTTTTTTTAATTGACGTAGAATTGATTTACAATGTTGTGACTCCCTGAACTTTTTAAAATTTCAATTAAGGAACGATTAAATATTCTTTTTTAGAACCTCTGGTGCTTGTTTCCTGGTTGTACTATCTTTCTTTCTTTTTTGCAATAATATCCTCTGAGTAGAAATGGTAATCTGTGCATCCACTTTTTAGGTTGAGCGTAAGAAGATAATATCTCTAGCTATGATTCAGAGTGTTCTTCTAATTGTACTTTGGTCAAGCTTCAGGTTAAAATAATTTGCCTGACAAGATACACTCTTGCTCAAGGTTTTAATTCTCAGAATTATAGGTAGGGATATAAAAGGTGGAGTTTTAAAAATATTATTTTCCTCTTTTAATTTCATTGAGCGGGGGCTACTCTTCGTTGTGGTGCATGGGCTTCTCACTGCGGTGGCTTCTCTTGTTGCAGAGCACAGGCTCTAGGCACGTGGCCTTCAATTGTTGTGGCACATGGGCTCAGTAGTTGTGGCTCGCAGGCTCTAGAGTGCAGGCTCAGTAGTTGTGGCACACGGGCTTAGTTGCTCCGTGGCATGTGGGATCTTCCCGGACCAGGGCTCGAACCTGTGTCCCCTGCGTTGGCAGGCAGATTCGCAACCACTGCGCCACCAGGGAAATCCCTGGTTGTACTATCTTTTTCTTATTTGTTTTTTTCATCTGCTCCCTCATTGTCTCTATTTTCCCTGTGTTTGTTTTAGAGTGTCTTTCATATTAGAAGCTTTCTTAAAATATTAGGGATCCCTACCCAGTTTTCCATTCATATTTAGGAATGGGGGGCTAAAATTTCAATTGGAAACTCTGTGTGTATGGGTGAGGCTTGTCAGCCGGTCATCTTCATTGCTGTAATTTTCCCAAATGTAAGTATCTGTAGGGCTGTTCTCTTAGACTAACAGGCAGTTTCTCCAGACCGCAAACATCCAGTACTCTGCCTGGCTGCCAGCATGACCGGAGCACAGCAAGGGAAGGGGCTTGGAAATCTCAGCATGAAGTATACAGATTTTCATTTAATACCCTGTTTTTCACTTGACATGTCACCCCTCCCTCATCTTTAGACGGAATTGGTATCTTCATGTTCAGAACCTCTGTAGTTCAACTTTTCTGAAAACAAAGCTCCAGTTTTCTGCTGGGGGTCATCTGTGAGGAGCCTGGAAAACAGTCTAGGAGTCCACCTCTTCTACGTAAAGACTTGCAACAAATCCTGCTCTTGGCCCTTCCCCTTTTTCTTCAGAGGTGCCCTATATTCTAATTCCTTTCTTGAGTCTTGAGACCTATTGTGAAATCAGCTGCTTCTTATTCATTTCTCTTGCCTACAGGTTTCAGTATTCTCTTAATCTGTACATTTATTGTCCAGCTTCAAAAATTTTATTTCTATTTTTCATTGGTTATCAACTTTCTCATTTTCTTTGTCATTATTGGCTTATGCCACTCTTATTCTTTACTTGTATTTTCGTAAGTTTCAGAAGGAAGCAGATGTAAATGAGTGTGTTCAGGTTACCATGCATAATGAGAAGTTTCATTAATTTGTTTAAAGATGTTCGGTTTCCACGGGTCATCCCACAGGTTCAACACATCTATGTCTCAGAACTTAGCCTCATCATGCAGAGCCAGCTATATGTAGAACCATGCCAGCATGCTGTATCTTGAGGCCTGGACCTCAATTTCTAAAGTACTTAAGGATTTTACTAAGATATGCTTTTCCAAATGTTTAACATTTAAAATTAGTATCTGTCATAAAATAGACATGAACATTAAAGTGGCAATCTCTATGCCTCCAACACACAGAGTCATTGTAAAGCTATGATTAATTTGATGATGGCTCTAACAACTGATGACATCTTAAAATCAAAGGTATAAGGTAGTATCTATTTGAAAGGGTTGCTAAAAGACACAAACGAGATAATGCTTATGAAGTCTTAGGTAAGAACAGTGGCTAAGAGATACTAAGTGCTTATATTTTAGCTGCTTTTAATAGTTTTTCTAATATGCTTCTGCATGATGAAATACTTTCCCACTAATCTTTTTCTACTATTCTGTTAAGATAGGTTAGCATGTTAATATATCATAAAGTATATAAAATCACCAGACAGCATTTAATGAGTTGCTGCTTTGTTTACTTAAAAAAAGTGTGTGTGTGTGTGTGTGTGTGTGTGTGTGTGTGTGTAATTGCTATTTTCTAAAGAAAGTGAGATGAGAAAGAGTCGTTATGAAGTTCACAGCATCTGGACCTATGAGGCACTTCATTTTTCATTCTGTCATTTATTCTTTTATTAAAAAAATTATGAAGCATCTCTTAAGTGCTTAAGTTCTGGGGATACAGAGATATGACACAGATCCTACCTTGGGGAAGCTTATAATTCAGCAGTTGAAGGTGAGTAGGATACAGTGTGTTGAGCGGGTTCCTGTGGCCCATGTTAAACAGAAGTCATGAAGTTCTTAAACAATAGCTGGATACACTGATTCTGGGGACATATTTAATAGTCTCACACTGAAAGTTACATGGTCTGAATATTTCTGTAAAACAGGGGGATTTGATTCCAGTTTAGAGCCCATGGAAGGAATTCTTTGCTGAAAGGGATGTAAACATCTTTCCTTTTGCCACAGTATCCAGACGAATGCTGGCCCAAAAGGGAGGATGTGGTCATCAAAGAGGACACAGACATAGAGTTTCAGTCAGAACAGACAGAGCTGTAGCACCACACAGGCATAACTAGCATTTTGGTGAGCAAGTTAGAGAATTAAAGCCCTTTCTGGAGTTACTTTTTAAGGGCTTTGTTCTTAAAGGATATGACCAAGGAAGCACACATTTCAAGACTTTGCAGTAACAGCCCTGAAATGAAAAGAGGACTTGTGGACTCAGAGGGTATGAGATAATAGCATCAAGACATGTGGTTGAGCTTCCAAAGTGAACCAAAATATTTACCATAGCCATACTGGAGGAATAAGAAATTATCAGAAACTATTACAAGAGAGATATGAAAGTAAAATCTCCTAAAGCTCTATTACACTGCATATGTTAAGATATTTTCAACAACTTTTCCCATCTTCATCAAGTGCCAAGTTGAGGAACCCATTTTTAGCTTAAAGTCACCAAAATTACCAGGCCAACGGAGATCCTAACTCATGAGTCAAGATTCTCAACACCAGATACAGCTACTTTTACTGATTCTGTCTCAACAAAGCTTAAAAAACAAAACAAAACAAAACCCCAAAGCTAGATAAGAAAGGGAAATATTCAAGTGTTATGGGATACATAGTAAAGGTATCTAATCTGGGCTAGAAGTGGTTAGAAATGGCTTTCTGGAAGAAGTTATCTCTAAGCTGAATGGGTACAAAAGACTCAAACAAATAGTTCCATGAAGCTGCAGCTATATAACAAAATGTTTTAAAATACACTTGTTCTCCTCATTCAATAAGATTATTTATCCCCATTTGATGGGTGGGGAGAATGTAGCCTTTAAAACTAGGGAGACAACAGCAGCTCTGCAGTTGATAGGCAGCAGGAAAAGCAAAACAATGCTTTAAAGGCAATGTATTACACAGGAAATGAAACTGAGAGCAGGTGAAACTTCAACCTTTAGTATGCTAATATAAATGAAGACTGTTGTAATAAGGTCAGCAAATGAAGTCCATGTTTCTCCAATCCTAAGCAAAGTCAAACGAGCCAGTCTCCCAGATTAAAAAAAAACTTGCAACAAATCCTGCTCTTGGCCCTTCCCCTTTTTATTTTTATTTCTCAGAGTTTCTTTTTTGTTTTGCCACACCACACAGCATGTGGGATGTGGGATCTTAGTTTCCCAACCAGGGACTGAACCTGTGACCCCTCCAGTGGAAGTGCAGAGTCTTAACTGCTGGACCGCCGGGGAAGTCCCTATTTCTGAGTTTTGCTTAAGCTCACCAGTCCTCAAAGAAAGCTTCCAAATTACTCATTAAAAAAAATGCAAAAAGATGAATCTAGACTGTAAGTTACATCCTTTTCTATTATAACTTCTTTTTGGCATCTGTTAGTTTTTAACGTAGGCAACAGAACCCTGGCAAAGAAACACATCCATTTCTGGTCTGGTCTTTGCTCACCCCTTACACTGCTTGATACCACTGAAAGAACTTTGATTTTATACTATAAAAAGGAAAGCAGGAGGGGAGTTGACCAAGATGGCAACACAGGAGATTTCTGAACTTCCCTCTTCCCACATACATGCTGTACAGCTACACATGGAGCAATTACCTATGAAAGAAATCCAGAAATAAGCTGAGAGACTTATATACATAGTATACATAGGATGAAGAAGAAAATACCCACACTGAAATGGGTAGGAAAGGCTGAGATGCACTCTTGTCATAAACCCCACTCTGGCACACAGCCATATAATCTGAAGAGAACTAACTCTCAGCTTCTCCCTGAGGAGCAAGGGTTTGGACTGCACATTTAAGGCCTCAACTTTTAAGACTTCCACCTGGCTCCCAAATACCTAGCTCTGGAAGCCAACAGGGCTTGTGTCCATAAGACCTATAAGATTATAGCAAACAAAGAGGCAGTGCTTCAGGTGTACATATGTAATCACTGTAGTTTTCCCCCGCCCAGGACTCAGCACTGAGGAAGAAATAAAAAAGCACCTATCTCTCCCAGTCCTTCCCTGAAAGGGGTCTAAATGCAAACTTTACAAACTGCTGCCCAAGGGTCCAGCTTGTAGTCATGCACACATTTAGGAGTTGGCTGCAATCTCTGGGGGAAGCCTGCAAATACTTCTCCCACCTTCTCTTTTTGGCCAGCTCAAACAATGAAACCAAGTTGCCAGTATCTCCCTGGAAGGATCCTGTACACACCTCTGGTGCTCCAGCTTGAACTATCAGCAAGAGAAACTATGAAAACAATCCCAATTATAATGGCATGAAAAAGAATGAAATACTTGGGAATAAATTTAACCAAGGAGGTAAGAGATCTATAGACTGAAAACTATAAGGCACTGATGAAAGAAACTGAAGAAGACACAAATAAATGGAAAGATATACTGTGTTAATGGACCGGAAGAATTAGTATTGTTAAAATGTCCGTACTACTCAAAGTGATCTACAGATTCAGTGCAATCCCCACCAAAATTCCAGTGACACTTTTCACAGAAATAGAACAAACACCCTAATATTTGTATGGAACCACAAAAGACTCTGAATAGTCAAAGCAATCTTGAGAAAGATGAAAGAAGCTGGAGCATCATACTTGCTGATTTCAAACAATATTACAAAACTAAAGTAATCACAACAGTATGGTACTGGCATAAAAACAGACATATAGATTGATGGAACAGAATAGAGAGCCCAGAAATAAATCCATGCATATACGGTCAATTAACTTTCATAAAGCAGCCAAGAATATACAATGAGGAAATGACAGTTTCTTCAATTAATGGTGTTGGGAAAATAGGATATTCTCATGCAAAAGAATGAAACTGGACTCATATCTTACATCACACACAAAAACCAACTTGAAATGGATTAAATGTAAGACTTGAAAGTGTAAAACTCCTAGAAGAAAACATAGGGGGTAAGCTCCTTGACACTGGTTTTGGCGATGATGTTTTGGATTTGGCACTAAAAGCAAAGGTGACAAAAGCAAAAATAAACAAGTGGGACTACATCAAACTAAAAAGCTACTACATATCAAGGAAACCATCAACACACGAAAAGGCAACCTACTAAATGGGAGAAAATACTTGCAAATCATACATGTGAAAAGGGGTTAATATCTAAAATATACAAAGTATTAATACAACTCAACAGCGAAAAACCAAAGAACCCAATTAAAAAACGGGTGAAGGACCCACATAGACATTTTTTCCAAAGACATACAAATGGCCAACAGGTACATAAAAGGGTGCTCAACATGACTAATCATCAGGAAAATACAAATCAAAACCATACTTAGTTATTGCTTCACACCTGCCAGGATGGCTATTATCAAAAAGAGAAGAAATGATAAATACTACTGAGGATGTGGACAAAAGGGAACACTTGCACATTGTTGGTGGGAATGTAAACTAATACGGCCACTACGAAAAACAGTATAGAGGTTCCTCAAAAAAACTTAAAATTACCATACGATCCAGCAATCCCACTTCTGGGTACATATCCAAAGGAAATGAAAGCATTATCTTGAAGAGACACCTGTACTCCCGTGTTCATTGGAGTATGAATCACAACAGCCAAGGTATGGAACCAACCTAAGTGTCTGTCTCTGGATAAATGGATAAAAAATGTGATATATATATAAATATTTATATATTTATAAATATAGATAAAATGGAATATTACTCAGTCTTTAAAAAGAAGGAAATCCTGCTATTTGTGATATGAATAAACAGGCAGGGTATTATGCCAAGTGAAATAACATAGAGAAAGACAAATATTTCATGGTATCACTTATATGTGGAGTCTAAAAATATAAATAAATAAAAGGTAGGCCAAACTCATAGAAACGGAGAATAGAAAAGTGGTTTCCAGAGGCTGGGGGGTCGGGGAAATAGGGAGATGTTGGTAAAAGTGTACAAACTTTCAGTAATACGATGAATAAAAGGTCTGAAAATCTATGTATAATATGATGACTAAAGTTGAAAATACTGTATTGTGTAACTGAAATTTGCTTAGAGTAGAAACTAAATTTTCTCTCTCTCACACACACACACACACACACACACACACACACACACAAAATATGTGTATTGATATTAACTTGATGGAAGGAATCCTTTCACAGTGTGTATCAAATCATCATGCTGTACACTTTAAATATACTTCTATTTGTCAATTATATCTCAATAAAGCTGGGGGGAAAAAAGAGGAAAGTAGGAGAGGGAGAGTAGGAAAAACAAAGGTGAATGTTTATTCTCTATACTAGACTCCAGACGATAGTCTCTCTGTTATTACCACCCAAATATAACTATATTTGCTTCTCCTTTCATTCTCTAAAGTTGCCAAGCTTTCATTCTCTAAAGCTGTTGTAACATGTAGGGCACATCCCATTCTATGGGCATTTTTTTTTTTTGCGGTACACAGGCCTCTCACTGCTGTGGCCTCTCCCGCTGCGGAGCACAGGCTCCGGAAGTGCAGGCTCAGTGGCCATGGCTCACGGGCCCAGCCGTTCCGCAGCATGTGGGATCCTCCCGGACCGGGGCACGAACCCGTGTCCCCTGCATTGGCAGGCGGACATGGGCATTTTTAATAGTGTAATAAATGGATCCAGTTTACTATATGACTCCTATAAGGTAGCTTTGCTAATTGAGGGAAACTGCCTGATATGAAAAATAATTTAGTTTCAGCTAAGTCCTAAGTTCTAATTGCTGTGATCTGTGTATGAGTTTGATGTGTAGGTGAACATACATATATATATGTGCACTGTGGCAACAGAAAACCCACAAAATACAGGTAAAGCTAAGTCAATGTAAAAAGAAAAATTATCCTAGATTGCTCTGTATTACTCTACTGTAGTATTTTGTTAGGGTATTTTTAAAATTGTGCCAATAGAAAGAGATTGCTGAATACATAAACTCCATCACCTCACTGCCAGTGTGTGATGTGACAAGGTTCTTGAATCAGACAAAACTTTAAAAACGTAAAAACTTCTTTCTATAATGTACTTCTTCATTTGAAAGGTCCCTCCCCTCATCTATCATCTCCTAGCACAGTTATCCTGTGTTTTAAAACATGGCCATATAGTACTGCCATTGTGTAGTGTATGATCTACATGTAAAATACCGCATGTGCCCAAGTTAAAACCGCTCCTGTTGAGTACTGAGTCCCAGTTTCTGAGGAGAATGTTTTTCTATTCATACAGGCAGAAATATCTGATTCAAATACAGTAGCATAATGTTCAAAAGAGAATGGTTTTCTTCATGGCTAGCAGTTCTTTGAGGGAATAATTCCCCCTTGCCATTAAAAGTTATAAATCATCACAATTATGAGGACAAAAGTAAACTATTGAGCAAATATGGTGACTTTTATCTATAAACATTTACAAAGCATAAATTGATTCCAAATAGATCTTTCTTTACAGAATGAATACACTTAACACCTTATTAAATGTATTTTGAAAGAAAAAATAGATAATTCATTAAAATTAAAAATTTCTGCTCTATGAAAGACATTGTTTAGAGTGAAAAGATAAGCCACAAACTAAGAACAAAATCTTTAGACAACACAAATCTGATAAAGGAGTGGTAACCAAAATGTACAGAGAACTCCTAAAATCCAAAAATAAGAAAACAACCCAGTTAAAGGTGGGCAAAATATGTGAATATGGACAGCTCACCAAAGAAGATATATAGCTGGCAAATAAGCAAATGAAAAGAGGCTAAACATCATATGTCATTAGGGAATTGCAAATTAACAATAAAATATCACTATGCATGTATTTAAATGGCTAAAATCTAAGACACTGACAACATCAAATGCTGATGAGGATATGGAGCAACAAGAACTTTCTTTCATTGTTGGGAATGCAAAATGGCACAGCCATACTGGAAGACAGTTTGTCACTTTCTTATGATTAAACACATTCTTACGTATGATCCAGCAATCACACTCCTAATATTTACCACAAAGAGATGAAATCTTAAGTCCATAAATAAAACTTTCACATAAATGTTTACAGCAGCTTTATTCAAGCTTCATTCATTAAACTTGTAAGTCCTTCAACAGGTGAACAGATAAACTGTGGTACATGCAGATAATGGTATATTATTCAACAATAAAAAGAAATGAGCTATCAAGCTACAAAAAGACACGGAGGAACCTTAAATGCAAAATGCTATGTGAAAGAAGATTCCTTCTATATTGCATTCTGGAAAAGGCAAACCTATGAAGACAGTAAAAAGATCAAGCGTTTGGAGTCAGGGAGGAAGGGATGAATAGGTGGAACACATGGGATTTTTAGTGCCATGAAACTATGTTATATGATACAGTAATGGTGGATACAAATGTCATTATATATTTCTCAAAATCCATAGACAGTACAACACCAAGAGTGAACCCTAACATAAATTATGGAGTTTAGTTAATAATCTAGGGACTTCCCTGGTGGCACAGTGGTTAGGAATCCACCTGCTAATGCAGGGAACATGGGTTCAATCCCTGATCTGGGAAGATCCCATGCTCCGCAGAGCCTAAGCCTGTGCGCCACAACTACTGAGCCCGCGGGCCTAGAGCCTGTGCTCCGCAACAAGAGAAGCCACTGCAATAAGAGGCCCGCGCGCCACAACAAAGAGCAGCCCCCGCTTGCCACAGCTAGAGAAAGCCCACGTGCAGCAATGAACACCCAACACAACCTATAAATAAATAAATAAATAAATAATAATAAAAAAACCCTCTATCAATAGTGGCTCAACAATTTTAATAAATGTGTCACACTAATGAAAGATAATAAGGGAAATTAGGAGGAGGAGGTGAGATGGTAAATGGGAACTTCATATTTTCCACTTATTCTTCTGTAAGCCTAAAATTGCTCAAAAATAAAATCTATTAATAAAATATACATATAATTAAAAATGCTATGTAAGAGATAATTCTAGCTATTAAAAGCATATCTTTTAGTAATGTAGAAGAAATAGTTCTAATTTTTCTAGTGAGATAAATGGAGATATGATTCCCATATATAGCTTTCAAGTTACAAACATGCATCACTTAAAAAAGAGAGAATTTTGGCCCTTTGTTAATAGAAAATGGTACTTTTCAGATTTTGTATACAAATACTAGAAAAATATGATCTTAAGCATGTATGTCCTAGTTTTAGGGGTCATGTTTGGGAATTGGTGACCAAATATTTATAAATATTTTTATTTGGAAATTCTTTAGCTGATGCCTTCTAATACATTTCCAAAAATTTTGCATAAAACTGTCTAACAAAGAAAAACTTCTTACAAGGGGCAGAAATTGGTTATTAATTTTATTCTTTAACTCAGTTGTCTTTTTGGTGCTTGTGGGGGAAATTCCCAGTTTTTTATATTTTTAACTATGAATTTCCTCTTAAATAGGGGCCTTAAACCAAAATTTTTTAGAGACAAATCCCTGTTATAAAACAAAATCTTACAGATTAAATGGAGCTGCTCCCCCCAATGAAGTCCAGGTGTGGGGCCCTAGGATTCTTCCTCCTGTTTGCTCCTATGACCTGGCCTTGAGACAACCTCAAAGAACCCTAGTGCTTTTAGAGTCAGCTTTAAACTATTCTCGAAAATATAAATATTTTCCAATTACAAAATCACTTACTACAGAAGTTTCTATTACTATTACCTTCCTTTCAGCTTCCACTCCAAAGTCCCTGATGCTAATAAGGCTCAGTACAATGGAAGAGCAGTGTTTAAGATGAGAGTAGACCAATACAATGGAGTCAATAAAATGTGTCATGCAATGTTAGTATAACCATGTCAAAATGTAATTGCATATAACAGAAAAGACTGGAAGTCCTTTCCGCAAATTATAAATCTGTTTATGTTCAATGGATGTGTAAAAATTTTTGGTGTAGAATAAATCCTTTTTTAAAAGAAGCCTTGTAAAACCCTTTAAGTACCTTGAAAGTCAGCAGAAGAGGAAAGGTAAAGGGTTAAAGAGCAAGAAAAGCTATAGAAAGTAGACTAGAATACTTCTGAGTTCTTTTCTATTCCCTTTTTTTTTATATAACCCCCAAATCCACCAGTTAAGAGATTCATTTGGGAAAGTAAAAATTTTTAAAAATGCAGATACCTCTGGAAGTGTTCTTGATTATTTGGCATTATATAGTGAATTGATTTAATCAGACTGTTCCAACCAGACAAGTGATTGAGATTGTCAAAATAAAGAACTCAGAAAAGTAGGTGAAGAGGATGCTGGGGATCTTGAAAGATGAAGGGTGAAAAGCTATACAAAGAGATAAAGCGATGACAAACTCTGTCTAACCTAATCTTGCATAGGACTGGCTCTGTGCCTAGAAAAGAAAAGAAAAAAAACCTCCCCTTTTCCTTTGGTTGGCTCTAATAGTGCACGTTCTCCTTCCTCCAGGATCTAAAACTTATGCCTACTACTGTTAGGTTACCTATACTAGGGTGTAAGACATGTCAGGGGGCTAGCTTGGAAACTATCCACCAATGCTCCTGGAAGCACTGCTTGAAATAAATGTTATTTTGAATTCTCCAAAGGCAACTTAGAGTAAACTTTTTGTAAACTAGGAACTGCCTATACTCATCTGATTCTCAAAGACAATTCAGGATGAAATTAGTGACTACAAATTAACAGAAATCATCTTTATTAGTTAGAAAAAAAGAAGTAAAAAATAGAATATGATCTGTGCTATAATAATGTGAGGTGTAATGGACTCTGTCTTAGTCAGCTTGGGCTGCCATAGCAAAATACCATAGACTGGGTGACTGAAGCGATAGAAATTAATTTTCTCACAACCCAGAGGCTGGAAGTCTGAGACTGCATGCCATCATGGTCAGTTCCTGGTGAGGGCTCTTTTCCTATCTTGCAGACAGCCACAAATATCATAGTAACCTCACATGGCCTTTCCTCTGTACATTCAGGATGCTTTATTAGGACCCTACTCTATCACTTGAGTTAATCCTAGTTACTTCCTTTCCTTACATGCTTTATCTCCAAATACTGCCATGTTGGGGGTTAGGGCTTCAACATGTGAATTTTGCAGGGACAGAATTTAGTTCATAGTGACTCTTTAAAAAATTATAAGCAATTACTATCAGGAAAAAGAGGAAAGAAAACTTCAAGTTTATTAGGCACTAAGACCTGTCTCTCTCACTCTCTCTTTTTTTTTTCCCAATCAGCCTGTGGGTCTCTCTGTGAAGCACATAAAATGAGAGAAACATTCTCTTCTACTTTATTCTACATTTTGCCTATTATATGACTATAAATGTGGATTATATATTGATCATCTAAAGTATTGTCTACCAAAGAAGAAAACATACAGTCTTTATGGGTGGTTAGCTTATAAGGCATGATCAGTTTACATGTAGAGCTATATTTAAACAAAGCTTTACAGATGTAGCTGGTTCAGCCAGCAAGTCACCCGATTCTTCAAACACCTGTAAAAGTTATATTTAGACCTTGGAGGTCCTCAGGATATATCAGTACAGGAGTAGCAAAAGTAAAAGTTCAAAATATTACAGAACATAGTTATATATTACTTTATGCTATAAGATATTATTATAGAAAAAATTATTATATTGAGGTTTTAGGGTACTAATTGCAATAAACCACTTGGGGGAGGATCCAAGACATGCCCACATTAAACCAGATTTAATAATAAGCTAGATCATGTTCCAGTTGGACTTCGATATGTTTCAATTTTTACATAATTTAGAATGTTGTATAATATCAACCAAGTCTTATCCTTATTGAGTTATTTTATTATGTTCCTAAAATTCAATTATTGATTTATAATTTTATATACAAGTACAAAGTGAATGAAAATATTAATGTAACTTGCTTTATATAATAAATGTTCTAAAATTTTGTAAAGAAATATTTCTTTAAAATATGTAATTTAAAAGCACTGAGGGTACAATTTACTCATGAAACTATCCCTACAGGGTTCAAAAATAAACTAGACATGGCAAAAAGTTTTGTTGTGCTGTACACAGCAGGTACACACTATTAATTTTATAGCATAAACATCTATTATTAAACTATAAGGAAGCCATGAATGAAATGGTAGAAGCCATGAATGAAATGCGTGCATGCATGCAAACTTCATGCCCATTATGACCAATTCAGTTGTACAACAAGAAAGTTCACTTTGAATTGACAACTTTTGATTCATCTCCCCACTAAACTCCAGTTCTGACCAGATTTATGACACAGAGAAGAAAAGAAAAAAGAAATGCTGGGGACTACTATTGTTCAGAGTGTTTGCTTGACCTTTCATATTTTTAAGAATTCTGGCAAGAAGTTAATGCTAGGCAAACTAAATACAATTCTTGCTTTTAAATATAAAACCACTCCTTAAGGATTCTTTTAAAGTGAATAAAAATATGCCAAGGGGCTACTTTTGCTATCACTGAAAGAAGGTCTTTTCCAAATGCCAAAAACGGTTTAAGTGATTTTTTTTTTTTTGTAATTCTGAAGAAAAAGAGAAAATGACTAATTTATGATTTGGAATTTTCAAAATCATAAAAGTGGCATGTGGATTATACCTAATTCTTTTTTATTCTTCTAAATGAACAGGGGAACTTTCCTACAAATATAAAAGCAAAACCCATTTTCCAGATTTTAAACAAAAAGAGAGCTAGCTATTATTAAAGAACACCAGAAATAATAGTTGGAGGTTAAAAACATAGACAAAAGACAGACATGCAAATCTTAATTCTTTCTACTTTTGTTTCAAGCCTAAGGCAAGATTAGATTCAGTTTTTAAATCCCTAAAACACAGTAGAGGTTATGTTTAAGAACAACTTAATGACTGCAGTGCAACTCTAAACAACTATTTTATAGAGTTTTAGCAACATTTTAATAGAATGATACCTTTGAGGACTCAGAGTTACTGTCTCTTGAGGATGAAGAATAAGAACATCCCTATGTCACCGTCAAACACCACATGACATACCTGCAGTACTTTTGTCCTTAGCGTTCGATTTCTGAGACTTACCTAAGCACTAGGGTTCAACCCTTAGCTAAAATGAAAGGGCATACGAATTAGGTATGCGTATTTCCTAAATCATCGTTCTAGTAGAAATGCTAGGTTCACTATTTTTTTCTCTTTTTAATTAATAAAACTTACATTAAAAAATTAAGTCGTGGGCTTCTCTGGTGGCATCAGGTTAAGAATCCACCTGCCAATGCAGGGGACACGGGTTCGAGCCCTGGACTGGGAAGATCCCACATGCCGCGGAGCAACTAAGCCCGTGGACCACAACTACTGAGCCTGCACTCTAGAGACCGTGAGCCGCAACTACTCAAGCCCGTGTGCCTAGAGCCCGTGCTCCGCAACAAGAGAAGCCACCGTAATGAGAAGCCTGCACACGGCAAATAAGAGTAGCCCCCGCTCACCGCAACTAGAGAAAGCTCGCGCGCAGCAACGAAGACCCAACGCAGCCAAAAATAAATAAATAAAATAAATAAATTTATATAAGAAAAATTTAAGTCGTATGCAAGGAACTAGTTATTACCTTAACGGATATACTAAAATAGGGATATTATGTAGACAGTTTGAAAATAAACATTAGCTTTACACTTGAAAGCAAAAAAATAGTATACATGCTTAAAAAGGAACAAATAAAAATAGGAATTACAGATGTTTATAAATATAAATCAGCTGAAATAAATGCTGCATGTAAGTATGAAATATAGTTTGAATTTAAAGAACACACCACCAAAACTAAAAACATCACATACACATGAAACACTCATGAGTATTCATAAAATATAAGGCAATAAAATATGGAAAAATTAAGCAAATGGTAAATTCTTTATATTAGATATCAATTAAATTGATTTTGCTGATTTATAAAAATATAACAAAATTGATTTAATAAGAGCACTTGCTATATGTACTAGGATAAGTACACATATTACTTATTATATGAATCATTTCATCTATTCTGGACAACAGATCTATAAAGGAGAGGTCTCTCACATAATTTACATAATAAGGAAACTGGTCACAATCTAGGAAATGGTCAGACCTGGCATTTGGATTTAGATATTTCTCATTCCATAACTCATTTGCTTAACTGTAATGCAGTTTCACATAGTACAAACTGTTCATAAAAGAAGAAAAAGTTTTCACTTACATTGGCGGCATACTTTTCGTATACAGATCAATTGGGATCATTATTAGAAGTTAGCCCACCTTCACCTCAAATAACCAAATGAAAATATCCAACTCTACCAGAATCTATACTATAGAATTAGTACTATGCTTTACAATCCTTTAATTAATTAATTTTGATGTGGACCATTTTTTAAAAGTCTTTACTGAATTTGTTACAATATTGCTTCTATTTTATGTTTTGTTTTTTGGCCTCGAGGCACGTGGGATCTTAGCTCCCCGACCAGGGATTGAAGCTGCAGCCCCTGCATTGGAAGGCAAAGTCTTAACCACTGGATCGCCAGGGAAGTCCCTACACATCTTTTAAAAATCATGAGTTCCTTTCAAGTTGGTAGAACCACCCCCCCACCAAATTTATCACACATTTGAAGATGAAGAAGCACAGATTAAATGTCTGTACAAAAATTCTGGAGAACCAGCAATGATTCAATAGAGAGACTGAGAATTTGGAAGAGGAGAAACAAGGTGGAATGTTAAAATGCCATTATTATTGGCCTGAGTAATTCTTCATAGATACTTATTTAGCCTGGATACCAGGCCTGGGGACTAGATTATCAGGTAGGTCTTGATGAACTTGTTGCCTTGATATACGGCTTCTCTTTATAAAGGGGCTTCAGTACTTTATACTTTCAGTAATAAAATGCTGTATTAAGTTTGTTGCCAGCCAACCTCTCATTCAATATTCATTTCCTTTCTGACTACTGCCTTTGTAATCTGACAGCAGTTTTAAACACCTGGCAAGGAGTCAGCAATACAGGTATGGCAGCACAAGGTGTTCTGGAGAATGATTTGCTTGGTGTAAACATCCTATCTAAAACAGACCTCAGGTAAGCTGAATTAAGGTTCTTTTTATTGCCAATTTAAGTAGAAGTCCATGTTTGGAAATATAGAGAATGTTACATTTCCATACGCTGTAAGTTTTAAAAACTGTAAGTTAAAATGAACATTATAACTTCGTAGCTTTTTCTTACTTTCCTAACGAAGAGTCTAGGGAAAAAGTAGGCCGATGCATATTTCCGTTTTATAAGACTTTTTATCCTAACATCTCCAGAATCATAGATATTGAACTTGACTTGCTGTTCTTAAGGAAGTTGAAAAGCAGAAAAACCAAAAGTATCAGGAAAAAAAAAATCACTGGGCATGGGAATCTCTGAGCAATTAAAACTTTCATTTCCATTCAGTGGAAAATTGTTTAAGTTTGCTAAGTTTTTTTTTTTTTGCCCATGCCATGCAACTTACGTGATCTTAGTTCCCAGACAAGGGATTGAACCGGGGCCCTTGGCAGGGAAAGCACGGAGTCCTAACCACTAGACTGCCACAGAATTCCTAGGAGAATTTTATTAAAATCCGAATTCTATGAACTGTCAGAGTCTTTCAAGGTTCCCATTCCTCTGGTGCCATGATTAGGATCTCTAGGCCACAGAAGCAAGTATTCAGAGACACTGACCACAACCCCAAGATCCCAGGTTTCTAGAAGCATTGTAAGGAAAACATAACCATGTTATATGTCCCTGGAGGTCCAACCCCCTAAAGAATTCCTTATACAATTAATCTAATCTATGACAGGTATATAGGCACACATTTTTAGCACTAGAAAGGATCATAAAGACTGTTATTTCTACTCCCTTATTAAAATATGAGAACTGAGCTCTAGAGATGATAACTGATTTGGCCAAACTAATACTGCAGTAAATGGTCAAGATGGGACTGAAGTCTAGGTCTTGGTTTTTACCAAACGGTAAGGGAGAGGGGTGGAGGACTGGTTTAAAAGTTACAGTCTAGATATAAGCTTTTAGTGTAACTGATTTTTGCTCTGGAAGGTTTTATCATGATTCATTTACAACAGGGTAGCTACATTTTAGCCATTGAACAGAGCTGCAGAGATAAGGTACTTGCCCTAGGAGCTTATGTTCAAAGTTACAAGTGGTAACATGGCTCAGAAGACATAATCCACCTGACTTTTAATATTTTGGCCATTCATATCAGGTGCTGCACCTCATGGCAGGTTTAACGTGCTAATGTTGTACAAAAGACATCTTTAAATTCCCATTTATCCCATTCACAAAACATATTTGTCCAAGGGCTCATGAGGCAAATCTTAAAGTCACAGAAAGTAGTTTATCTACTTGGGATTAAAATCTAAATTTATTTATTTGATGAATACATATAAACTTTACATGAGGTACTGTGCTAGTAGGCACTGTGAGGGATATTTAAAGGTAGATAAGCCAAAAAATGAGACGACCCTGTATAGATGTGAAGGTTGAGCATATACAAGGATGCCCAGCTGAGGGGGTGAATAAGGACTTAATGAAATAGGGACTTTCATGAAAGCTCATGTTCTGCTTGACAAGCCTTTTGCCCTCGCAGGAATCTGTCACCAAATGGGGTAAAGGAGCATCTTTTTCTAATTCGTGTAAAGGTGCTCCATAGGCTAAGCTAGTGGTGGCCTTGGACGCAAATGCCACCAATCTTCCAAACACACAAATCTGACCACAGTATTTCTTATTAACTTCTTCAATGGTTCTCCACGGCTTAAAGGAGAAAAACAAGTCCAGATGATGTGCAAGGTCCTTCACATTTGTCTGACCTACTTTTCCTGCTTTATCACCTACTACTTCCACTCTCAGACTCTTTTTCTACTCATATTTTAACCTTTAACTGAATCTAGAACACACCATGTTCTTTTATGCATCTCTGCCTTTCTGTATGCCAGGCATGCTCCCCTTTCCGGCCCTACTCTACTTTGGGAACTCCTATTCACCTATTAAGACTCAGATCAACTATCCCCTCCTTCAATCCCAGTTAGTGTGAGTACATCCTCTTCTTTCTCCCCTAGTATTCTGTACATCATTACGTCATGCCACATAAAACACATTATACAGAACTTAGTTGTTTATATGTCTTTCCCTCTAAACTGAAGACCTTATTCACAATCCCTGGTAAATACTGTAAGTGAATAAAGAAAAACATAGTTCCTAACTTCAAGTAGCTTACAATTTTTGTGAAGATGAGATCGAGGTAGCTAAAGACAACTGTCAGAAAAGTACATATAAAAAAATGTAGGGCTTCCCTGGTGGCGCAGTGGTTGGGAGTCCGCCTGCCAATGCAGGGGACACGGGTTCGTGCCCCGGTCCGGGAGGATCTCACATGCCGCGGAGCGGCTGGGCCTGTGAGCCATGGCCGCTGAGCCTGTGCAAACGGAGCCTGTGCTCCACGGCGGGAGAGGCCACAACAGTGAGAGGGGCCTGCGTACCACAAAAAAAAAAAAAAAAAAAAAAAGTAAAGATGTTTCATATCCACTGTCCACAAGAGCAGGCAAATCTTTTATCAAAGTTTCAGAGATGTTAAGGGGAACTAGGAAACCGTTTCAAAGATTCTTCTGTTGACTCAGAGGCAGGAAGAGTCTTTCAGGAGGAGTTGAAAGATCCAGGTTCTGGTTCTGGGTCTGTCACTTATTTGCTGTGGGACTTCAGACAAACCAATTGTTTTTGCTTGGCTCTAGTTCTTTTGCTACAGTGGTGTTCTCATAGTGTTAGGCACTCAGATAACGTATATCAAAAAAAAAAAAGTTTAAAACCAGAAGTGTCACTTTAGTGAACGTTAAAACTGATATTTTTGTTCATCAGAATTACTTAGAGTCAACACATAAATCATCCATCCAACATTAATGTCCACTGATTCAGTGGACAGAATGGTTGCTTTGCTGGACTCCAAGAAGTAGAAAACCTGGTTTCTGCCATAGAGAATCTTACAGTTTGTTTGCGGGGGGGGGTTGAGGTTGGGGACTTGAGCC
>NW_020173215.1:2342245-2345383 GCF_003031525.2 Neophocaena asiaeorientalis asiaeorientalis | reverse complement strand
GGTGCTCATATTAAAATAACCACAAAAATATCCTAAATGCTAAACAAGTGAAACAGAAATCAGAGTAAAGGAGTTCAAAAGGAGAAGCCATTTCTGGGTGGGCTTGTCATGATGGTTTTATGACAAAGCAGTGATTTCAGTAGGTTGTATAAACAAAGAGTTCTTTGAAATTTGGGCTAGAGATATAGAATTTTAGGGTAAATGCACAAGAAAGAGTAGAGAGAACAAAGATCTCAAATAAGAACAGCAGACCAGCTAGTGACAACAGCATGATTTCATAGGGCAATTTCTGATAAGGTGGGACAAGCAGATTGCTCGTGTGTCTACAGGAGGTTGCTAAGTCCTGCAGTGCCCTGCTTCAGTCTGAGATAGGAACACCGCTGCTAGCTGCTCTCTATCAGCACTACCCAGGGAGCCTGAGACCAGGCCAAAACGTGTCCTGTCCTGCCTTAGGATCTTTAGTCCTATCTTAGATGTGTTGTTAGGCTCGTCATATAGAGTCAGTCTATGCCAGGTTCTAGTACATTGATCCTGACTTTTATTTAGATTAGGGAAAACAGTCACAAGAGGTTTCACGTAGGAAGCGTACAGATATCCTACGTGCTTATAATTGCTCCTTCTGTTTTCACTGGGTAGGAGAAAAGAGAGAGGCTATCAGAAGGAATAATAATCAGCAAGATAGAAAAGTAACTTAAGTCTGTCCCTTTATTAGCTATAATAACTCAAGCACAGTGAAAGGAACGCTTCTTGAATTAAAGAGGCACACTGGAAGGTGAATTTTTAATAGCAAGCTGGCATGAAGACCTTGAGCTATTATGAGACCCAGGAGGGCCTAGACTACAAAACAGAATTCAGGGCAAGACACATCACTTTAGTAAAATAGAGATAAGTACACTAAATTTACATGAAGTTAAAGCTTTTTGAAAAATTAATGTGAAATTATTTAACTTTAACAAATTGCTAGAGCTAGATTCATAAGATGACCCTAAAAATCACCATATAAAGTAGATTTTTACGTTTTGAAGAAAAGACTAAGAGGCAATCTCAATTATTATAAATAATAATTTCAGATAAATTATCTGGTTATTGAGACAATGAAAACTGCCTTATGGCAGCGTCATCCAATACTGTCGTGGTAAATATAAATACTGAACCGATAAAACGAGGAAAGGATGAAGGGAAATAACATTTATGAAGCACTCCTTATGTGTCAGGCCTTGTTTCTTGGTGCTTTTCCATTTATTATCTCATTTAACCCTCAAAACAATTTCAGTCACATAGGTATCTTATAAATGAGGAAACTGAGGTTCAAAGAAGTTAAATAACTTGCCTGTAACCACCCAGAGAGAAAAAAGCTACAATTCGATTAAAAGTCCACTCAACTGCAGCGTTAACATTCTTTTTTCTCCCCTACTTTATTGCCTCTCTTGAAAGCTGAATTCTCAAATCTTGATATATGAAATAAACGCTATCATTGCCTATATTATTTATAAAATGTACAGGTGATACCTGGCTCTTAGAGAGTTTGTCAGTTTTAATGAGATAATCACTGAAAGGAGGATAACATCCAAATGCAAAAAAACATTCAATCCAAATTTTAGATATGAGTTGTCAGCCTGTGTCAGCAAATTCCTGTACAGAGAGGAAATGATGTATCTTATCCATCACCTCTGTCCTCAAGCACACGGCACATGGGTAACGGGCCCTGTCATGGCTTCATACGCATAGATTTGTGACTGCTGATTTCCTGGCAGTGGGTAAGATAAACGTTTTCTTAAAGGAACTAGGATAATTTGATATAAGACAAATACCTGAAGTGGAATCTGCTACAAATAACTTAAAAAACAAAAATCAAAGACAAAAGAAAACAATAGCTATAACCAAAAAAGACTTTTTATTTCCTCCTGAAGTGAATTCCCATCTGCTTTTAAACGGCAACATGTTTTTCCATTAACTGGGAGCTACAGCCAAGGAGCCGAAGACAATGAGGTTCTGGCCACGGGAGAGCAGCAGGCGGCAGAGATGGCTGAAGGATGCCGCCTGCTTCAGCCGCTCCTTAGAGGCTGCTCCCCAGGGACCACATTCTCTTTTCAGCTGGTGACAAACTTCCTCTTGGGACTCTCCTGAGGATTAAAATAATGCTTTAATTCCCCGTATACCCTCTCCAAGGAGGGAAAATGAAGTAGCTCAGAAGGGTAGAAGGAGCTACTTCAAACTTAGGGTGTCTGTAAGCTTTTACAGAACAATGTTGACCTGGCAAAAGCACCAGGTGACAAAAAAATATTTTTAAAAATTAACCCTCCTGTCCCAGTCCTTTAATGAGTGCAATATCATCTCCAACCTAAACATTCTAAACAACTTTTTAATTAAAAATAAAATATTCACTACAGTTAAAATAAACATTTTATGTTTCTAAAAAGCAGTGTCAGCAATTTCCTCATTTCTGGCTCACCCGGCCAAATTCTTGTTCGTATAGCTGATACTGTACAGTCAAATAAAATTAATTTTATGTAATACTGAATATACTACTCTCCCGTGAAGACAATTAACTGAGTCAGTAGTTTCAGTTTTATACCAAAAGTGCCCACAGAGACACCCCAACTCTGAAAAAGAGGCTGTGCCTATAGCAGGGTACATTGCTACAAGAAGGTTCCTCTATGATAAATGAGAAGGGAAAGCTTATTTTTCCTAAATCTAACTTTTTTTCAGTTCATTAAATGTTTGTTAAGTATGTACTATGTAGTAGGTTCTGTGCTGAAGGATATGGCCTTGCTGGCGGAAGAAATAAATTAGTTAAATCAGTGGTAAAGCACTGAGCCTGTAGGTACCAGATGACTGAGGTTCAAGCTTTGATTTGTTTTACTATTTAAAAACCTATCAGGGACTTCCCCAGTGACGCAGTGGTTAAGAATCTGCCTGCCAAAGCAGGGGACATGGGTTAGAGCCCCAGTCTGGGAACATCACACATGCCTCGGGGCAACTAAGCCCGTGTACCACAACTACTGAAGCCCGGGTGCCTAGAGCCCGTGCTCCGCAACAGGAGAAGCTACCGCAATGAGAACCGCAACGAAGAGTAGCCCCCACTCGCTGCAACTAGAGAAAGCCCTTGCAGCAATGAAGACCCAATGCAGCCAAAAA
>NW_020173215.1:2329452-2342135 GCF_003031525.2 Neophocaena asiaeorientalis asiaeorientalis | reverse complement strand
CAAAACAACAAAAAAAAAAAAAAAAAAAGATCAAAACTAATTTTGGCTTTCAAACATTGTTGTGCCATTTTAATTCTGAGAGAAGAAAAACAGATGAGAGAGATCTTATATTTTATGTGAAGCTAAATTTAATCTATCTTAAACTTCCTATCGATTAATTTTGAGACTTTAAAAAGATAATATTTTTCCTCAAACAATAAGGCACCTGTGTGAATTACTTAAATATTCAGACCAAACCCTCCACCCAAAACAAAAATTGTGGAACAAACCTGTCTTGTCCAAATTGAAAAGCCTAGAACTACTAAGATACGGCTCTGGAATAAATGTCTATGATGTTGTAATAATATACTGATTATAACTAGGACCACAGAAAGATACCCTTCCCTCACCTAAGCAATATGGGACATAAAAATGTAAACTGAGGGACAGTATTTTCTGCTACTTTCTCTGTGACTATTTTTAGAAAATCTGATATAAAAATCAATCAGGAATGAATTTACTTATATTTCAGACTGAATTAGGCATGTACTACGTAAGAACTAGTAAGCTGGTACAATAATTCCTGGCACCAAGTGAGTTTTTACCTTTCAGCCAGACAGGACCTCATTGGCTTTGCTTTTTGTTTTGCACTTCTGTGTTACTACCATGAATTATTTCAAGGTGAGAAAGGCATATTTATACCTTGCTAACTACTCTTCCACTTCACTCAACTCAAGTGAAAGATTTATGGTTTCTTTTCCTGCCTACTTCCTGTAAACTGATATATCATATACAGCCCTTGGTCTCACACCAAAAACTAAATTCTAGAAATGCTGGAGCAGTCAGTTAGCAGTAACTGTATGTTCATTTTAACTTAGTGGATGGTCATGCCACAGAGATGCTCATAAAGATTATTGTTTCAGACAGGACTTTAAAGGTGAACGCACTTTAACTGCTTCTCAAGCTACTTTCTACATGGATTTTCCACCCCAGTGGAATTTAAAATTTTAAAGGGGGAAAATCAAACATACATAGTTACTAGTTGAAAAAAGCAGTGAGTAGATTTGATATTTATTTTGGTTGTTGTTATTAGCTATGACTACATGATATACTAAATCCAATTCCACATGTAAGTATACCTACAAGACTCTCTGAGTACCACTAATGATCTGTTATGTGTTAACCTCTTTGGTTTTTACAGAAGACAGATAAAAAATAATAGCAAGCAAAACAGAATGTGGAGTCCCAGCCTGCTGGATAATTCAGAATGAAAAGAATCTACAGCTTCTTACTTAAGAAAGTATTAATTTCCCAGTACAGACCCATATCAGTGGTATTCAGAAGACATTTCTGTGTTGAGGAATATATAGTCCAAATTTTTCTTAAGATATACATGTAGAAAAGCTGCACAAATAGTTTAATGGAATTTTATTCTGTAAATAGAAACAGCCTAAGTAAAGAGTTGCTAAGGACAGAAAAAATATTTATTTATTTGCCATACTTAAATTTTTCATATTTTCACAGAGGTCTTGCTATTCTTGTTGAGAGTATACTTTTACTATTAAGGGCGGACTGGCTGTCACTTCTATGGTTTTATGAGAGAATCTTTGTAGACTGAGATAATTTTCCCAAATCTTAAAAGATAATAATAAAATCTCTCTGCCAAGTCTTTTGTATTTCAGAGTGCTTACACGATATCTTAACCTCATTTTTATGATCTCTATGAGAAAACAGTAGGGCAAGTTGTATACCACTTCCATTTGATAGGGTAAAGCAATCAAAGTTCAGAGATGTGTATAACTGCGTGGAAGCTGCTGTATCAAAAAGCCCCTAGACTGGCTGAATGGATACAAAAACAAGACCCGTATATATGCTGTCTACAAGAGACCCACTTCAGACCTAGGGACACATACAGACTGAAAGTGAGGGAATGGAAAAAGATATTCCATGCAAATGGAAATCAAAAGAAAGCTGGAGTAGCAATTTTCATATCAGACGAAACAGACTTTAAAACAAACACTATTACAAAAGACAAAGAAGGACACTACAAAATGATCAAGGGATCAATCCAAGAAGAAGATATAAAAATTGTAAATATTTATGCACCCAACATAGGAGCACCTCAATACATAAGGCAAATACTAACAGCCATAAAAGGGGAAACTGACAGTAACACAATCATAGTAGGGGACTTTAACACCCCACTTTCACCAATGCACGGATCACCCAAAATGAAAATAAATAAGGAAACACAAGTTTTAAATGAGACATTAAACAAGATGGACTTAATTGATATTTATAGGACATTCCATCCAAAAACAACAGAATACACACTCTTCTCAAGAGCTCATGGAACATTCTCCAGGATAGATCATATCTTGGGTCACAAATCAAGCCTTGGTAAATTTAAGAAAATCAAAATCATATCAAGTATCTTTTCAGACTACAACGCTATGAGACTAGATATCAATTACAGGAAAAAAAATCTGTAAGAAATACAAACACATGGAGGCTAAGCAACACACTACATAATAACCAAGAGGTCACTGAAGAAATCAAAGAGGAAGTCATCTGCCATAGAAACAAATGACAATGAAAACACAATGACCCAAAACCTATGGCATGCAGCAAAAGCAGTTCTTCTCAGGCAGCTCAATTTCAAAAAAACAAACAACCCAATCCAAAAATGGGCAGAAGACCTAAATAGACATTTCTCCAAAGAAGATATATAGATTGCCAACGAACACATGAAAGAATGCTCAACACCATTAATCATTAGAGAAACGCAAATCAAAACTACAATGAGATATCATCTCACACTGGTTAGAATGGCCATCATGAAAAAATCTACAAACAATAAATGCTGGAGAGAGTGTGAAGAAAAGGGAACCCTCTTGCACTGTTGGTGGGAATGTAAACTGATACAGTCACTATGGAGAACAGTATGGAGGTTCCTTAAAAAACTAAAAATAGAACTACCACCCAACCCAGCAATCCCACTACTGGGCATATACCCTGAGAAAACCATAATTCAAAAAGAGTCACGTACCAAAATGTTCATTGCAGCTCTATTTACAATAGCCAGGACATGGAAGCAACCTACGTGTCCATCAACAGATGAATGGATAAAGAAGATGTGGCACATATAAACAATGGAATATGACTCAGGCATAAAAAGGAACGAAACTGAGTTATTTGTAGTGAGGTGGATGGACTGTCATACAGAGTGAAGTCATACAGGCTGTCATACAGAGTGAAGTAAGTCAGAAAGAGAAAATCAAATACCGTACGCTAACACATGTATATGGAATCTAAAGAAAAAAATAAAGAAAAAAAATGGTCAGAAGAACCTAGGGGCAAGATGGGAATAAAGATGCAGACCTACTAGAGAATGGACTTGAGGATACGGGGAGGGAGAAGGGTAAGGTAGGACAAAGTGAGAGAGTGGCATGGACATATATACACTACCAAACATAAGGTAGATAGCTAGTGGGAAGCAGCCGCATAGCACAGGGAGATCAGCTCGGTGCTTTGTGACCACCTGGAGGGGTGGGATAGGGAGGGTGGGAGGGAGGGAGATGTAAGAGGTAAGAGATATGGGGACATATGTATATGTATTACTGATTCACTTTGTTATAAAGCAGAAACTAACACACCATTGTAAAGCAATTATATTCCAATAAAGATGTTAAAATAAACAAACAAACAAAAAACAGAAACAAAGAGCCCCCAAAAAAGAATCTTCTACTTCTAGTCCAGTGTTCTCTCCACTATATTATGCTGCTTCTCTGAAGACTACATTTTGAGAAATAGATAAGCCAGGTAAAAACAATTTAAATATAATAGAGGCCAGGTAAAATGCAATTTAATTTAGTCAATGCAGTATATTTCCTGTTTTAAGATTACTTAATACACAGTTATTTAAAACAGCTGGCATCAAGCAATCTTTTCCTTGCTAATGACCCCAAAGCACTGCTTTCTTCCCACCAAGGTATTTTAAGGGGAACTATCTTACCTCTGCTCCTGAATATGTATCTGTTTGGAGGATGAGTTCATTCAGATCAACATCATTACTGATTGGCATAGAGTGAAACTGCAAGTTAAATATTTCCCTTCTTGTTTCTGCATCTGGTAAAGGCACGTAGATGATTCTATCAATTCTTCCAGGCCGCATCAAGGCCTATAAAGAAGAAGGGGCAACAAAGGTTAACCAAGCTCAGAATTGATATTCCATATGAAGGAACCCAAGGAAAGAGGATGCCCAGAATCTCATGAATATCTCACTATTATCATAATTAGTAAATAAAACAAGTACTAGAGATTCTAAAGTCTATTTCAAAGATTCAAACAAACAAACAATGTCAGAGTACTTTTGAAAATAGAGAAACAGGATTTCTGAAAGGCTTTTTGCTCCTCAGCAACTGTCAGGTCAGTAAAAGACGACTATTGTCTTTTAAGGAAATGTGTATATGACTTGCATTCATCATATCAAAAGGTTTTTTTTGGTAACTTCCTGCAATAACTCTTCAAATATGGGTTAAGCTGTTTTCAGAGAGCCCACAAAATAACATAGCTCAGATCAAAGAATACTTCTAGAGCTGATGGCAGTCAAATGCACTTCCCTAATATTTTATCGAAGGTGAATGCCTGAACTATCTTAGAGCTAATGAAGTCATCTATTCAGAAAAAACTATTGAGCGGTACTATACACCAGGGTTTGTTCTTGGTACTAGGAAACAGCACGAATAAGATAGATAAGTGTAAAATTGACTATAGCGAGAGTTACACATCTGTGAATATACTAATAACCTTTGAATTCTATATTTTAAGTGGATGAATTTTATGGTATGTAAATTATATCTCCATAAAGCTATTAAGAGAGATATGGGTCAAAAGTGTGCACGTATCTGTGTGTGCTTTGAGGGGATGGGACAGCTTTTAGTTGGGGTAGTCAGAGAAAGCCTCTTTGAGGAGGTAACTTATGCAGATATCCAAAGGAGACACCCATACAAAGATCTGGGAAAGAGCATTCAAGGTAAAAGAAACCTCAAGTACAAAGGCACAGATGACTGACATGTTCCAGAGACAGAAAAAACCCACTGTGGTAGAAACAGTGAATAAAGTGAAAAGACGTAGGAAATGAGGTTAGAGAGATAGTCACAGGCAGATTATGAGGTCTTAAACAACATGGTGAAGAGTCTGGGCTGCATTCTATTTGCAATGAGAAGCCACTGGAAGGTTTTAAGTAGGCAGGTGAAATGGTAAGGTTTACAAGCAAAGATCATTCTTGTGGGACAAAAAAAGGTCTAATAAGAGTCCAGTAAGGAAAGAAAAGAGAAGATGAGGTAGAAAAAAATATTTGAAGAAGAGGCTGTAAATTCCCCCAAATTGGTAAACAACCATAAATTCACAAAATCAAGAAGCTCAGTGAATTTCAAACAAAATAAATGCAAAGAAAACCATACATGAACACATTATAGTCAAACTGCTGAAAACCAAAGATAAAATCTTAAATGCTGCCAGAGTGAATACAGGGAACAATGATTTGAATCACCAATGACTCTCAATTAAAAAACAATGGAGGGCAGAAACCAGTAGAACAACATCTTTAAAGTGTTGAAAGAATAAAAATGTCACCCCAGAATTCTATTCCCAGTGAAAGTACTCTTCAATAACAAAGGAAAAATAAAGTCATTTTTAGATAAAAGAAAACCAAGGAAATCTGTTTCCAGTAGATCTGCATTACAGAAAATGCTAAAGGAAGTTCTTTAGGTTGAAGGGAAATGACATGAGATGGAAAATTGAATCTTCAGGAAGAAATCGAAAGGATTAGAAATGATATACCCCCAAAATGTAGACTCCTTCCATCTCCAAAAAAATTACTCTTCTTGCTGGCATAATCAGAAACAGCACTCCTTGAATATTTAGGAGATACTCACTTATAAACAGTGAAAAACAGCACATTTCTATATGTGTACTTATGAATATGAAGTATCCAGAAAGAAGGTGTGATAGAATACAGAAAGTAAGGAAGATAAGAATTAGACATGAACCTCTTTTAATTATAAAAACTAAAACAACAACAACAACAACAAACCTCCAAATCCTGAAAATGTAGCTGGGCCATACATTAAACATTACAGAAAAAACAAACATTGAAACCTCATATGGTTGCTCTGTGGGACTTAGTTCTTAGGGAACTGGTGCAAAAAATGATCATATTCTGTGAGTAATAAACTGTCCTCTGTCTCTGACTCAGGAGTCTCAAGTCTTTTGCCAGATTCTATGAAATTGTGGCAGACTAACTTGTTAGCTTTCAAATAGGGTAAAGTCTCGGAACCTTCATATTTCTTAATACATATGTTCCTAATAATGGAGCCTCAACATATATAAAGCAAAAATTGACAGGTTTAAAAAGATAAATATATATAATTCCACAATCATAATAGGAGATTTTAACATTCCTCTCTTAGCATTGATGGAACTAGAAAACATATCAGTAAGACAGAGAGGATCTAACAAGACCATCAATCATCTTGACCTAATTGGTATTTATTCATAGGGCGCTATGCCCAACAACTGCAGAACACATATTCTTTTCAAGTACACTTGGTATATTCACCAAGACAGCCCATATGATAAGCCATAAAACAAAACTCAACAAATTCAAAAGGACTGAAATCATACAGAGTAGAACTCTATGAGAAGAGTAAGTTAGACATGAATAAAAATAGGACATAGAGGAAAACTCCAAACACACTGGAAATTAAACAACATACTTCTAAATAAACCATGGGTCAAAGAAGATATCACAAAGGAAATGAGAAAATGTTTCAAGTTGAATGATAATGAAAATCTTACGTATGAAGATTTGTGGAATATAGTTAAAGCAGTGCTTAGAGGCAATTTTATAACTTTAAATGCTTATAGTAGGAAAGAAATCTAAATGCAATGACCTAAGTTTCAAGAGTAAGTACAGGAAGGAAATAATGAACATGAGAGCAGAAATCAATGAAATGGGAAACAAACAAGAGAGAAAATCAAAGGCAAGTGTAGTTTTCTACAAAGATTTAAAAAATTGATTAAATTCTAGCTAGACTGAACAAGGATAGAGAGAACAAATCATCAACATCAGAAATGAAAGAAGGGTTATCACTACAGATCCTAAAGACAGTAAATGGATAATAATAGAATATTATAAACAACTTTATGATGATAAAAAGAAACAAATTTCTTGAAAAATGCAGGTACAAAATGGACACAGAATGAAACAGAAAATCAGAATAGCCCTACATTTATTTTTAAAAATGAAACTGAACTCATCAAAAAATTGAATCCACTGTAACCAACCTTTCCACTAACACATTATTGACCAGGGGATTTTTGCAGAAACTAACGCCTGTGGCTGTTAATATGTCTCCGGTCAAAAATGTGTTAAGAAAAATCCAAGCCCATATGATTTCCCTTCTGAATTTTACCAAAGAAGAAATAACATCAAAATTATACAATCACTTTAGAATACAGAGACAGGAACATGTCTCAACTTGTTTTATAAAGCCAGCATAATACTAACTCCAAAACCTGACAAAGATACTACAAAAATTGAAAATTACAGATTAATGACACCTTCATAAATATAGACCTAAAAATCCTTTAAAAACATTGGCAAATAGAATCTAACAATATATAAAATGGATAAATCATCATAACCAAGTAAGAATTATCCCTGGAATACAAGGTTAGTTTAATACTCAAAATCCAATGAATATAATTCACCACAGTAAACAGAATAAAGGAGAAAAACAATATGATCATTTAATATGTGCAGAAAAAACAAATGACAAAGTTTAAGATCTACTCAAAATAAGAAAACTCTCAGCAAACTAGGAACAGAAGGGAACTTCTTCACTATAATAAATGGTATTACAAAAACCTACAGGTAGGGCTTCCCTTGTGGCACAGCAGTTGAGAATCCACCTGCCAATGCAGGGGACATGGGTTCGATCCCTGGTCCGGGAAGATCCCACATGTCACGGAACAACTAAGCCCGTGAGCCACAACTACTGAGCCTGCGTGCTGCAACTACTGAAGTCTGTGTGCCTAGAGCCTGTGCTCCACAACAAGAGAAGCCATCGTAGTGAGAAGCCCGTGTACTTCAATGAAGAGTAGCCCTGCTCGCCGCAACTAGAGAAAGCCTGCACACAGCAACGAAGACCCAATACAGCCAAAAATAAATAAATAAAAGTAAAATAAAATAAAAAAACCTACAGGTAACATCATAATTGTCAAAATATTTAATGTTTTATACCTAAGATCAAGAACAAGGTAAAAAACACCACTTTCACCAAACATTATAATAGAGATACTAGCCTTTGCAATAAGGTGAAACCAGAGTAGGGAGGGTATGGGGGGAAGAAAGTATAGAACTTGGAAGAGTAAAAAGTAAAACTATCCTCATTTTTAAGAATTATCCCTGGAATGCAAGGTTAGTTTAACACTCAAAATCCAATGAATATAATTCACCACAGTAAACAGAATAAAGGAGAAAAACAATATGATCATTTAATATGTGCAGAAAAAACAAATGACAAAGTTTAAGATCTACTCAAAATAAGAAAACTCTCAGCAAACTAGGAACAGAAGGGAACTTCTTCACTATAATAAATGGTATTACAAAAACCTACAGGTAGGGCTTCCCTTGTGGCACAGCAGTTGAGAATCCACCTGCCAATGCAGGGGACATGGGTTCGATCCCTGGTCCGGGAAGATCCCACATGTCACGGAACAACTAAGCCCGTGAGCCACAACTACTGAGCCTGCGTGCTGCAACTACTGAAGTCTGTGTGCCTAGAGCCTGTGCTCCACAACAAGAGAAGCCATCGTAGTGAGAAGCCCGTGTACTTCAATGAAGAGTAGCCCTGCTCGCCGCAACTAGAGAAAGCCTGCACACAGCAACGAAGACCCAATACAGCCAAAAATAAATAAATAAAAGTAAAATAAAATAAAAAAACCTACAGGTAACATCATAATTGTCAAAATATTTAATGTTTTATACCTAAGATCAAGAACAAGGTAAAAAACACCACTTTCACCAAACATTATAATAGAGATACTAGCCTTTGCAATAAGGTGAAACCAGAGTAGGGAGGGTATGGGGGGAAGAAAGTATAGAACTTGGAAGAGTAAAAAGTAAAACTATCCTCATTTGTAGATAACATGAGAGTTTATATAAAACTCCTACAGAATCTACAAAACAACTAATAGCAAGATTACAGGATACAAGTTTAATATTAGAAAAAATGTATTAAGCAGCAAACTAACTAGAAAATGAAGTTTAAAAAATCCAATTTATGGAAATATATAAAAAATATAAAAGACAGGAATAAAATTAACAAAAGAATGCTTCACTGAAAACTACAGAGCACTGTTGAGAGAAATTAAACAAGACCTATTTAAACAGAGAGATATACCATGTTCATTGGAAGACTCAGAATTATGAAGATATTCTTTCTTTCCAAATTTATCTATAGACTCAATGCAATTCCAATCAAAATTACACAAAGGCTTTTTAAAAAAGTGACAAACTGATTATAAAATTTATATGGAAATACAAATGACTGAGAATAGTGAAAGCAACCTAAAAAAAGAACAAAGTTGAAGGACTTACCTGACTTCAAAACTTACAATGCTAATAGAGAAACAAGATAATGTGATAAGGTCTAGAAGACAGAAATAAAAGATTAATAGAACAGAATAAGGAATTCATATTGATTTTTATTATTAATGCATTCAATGAGGAAAGGAAAGTATTTTAAGAAATGATGCTCAACAACTAGATACTCATATTTTAAAAATGAACATTGACCCCTACCTCACCCTATATACTCAAAAATTAACTTGAGATGGATCATAAAACTCAGTGTAAGAGCTAAAACTACAAACTTCTAGAAGTATAAATGAAAAAAATTGATAAACTGGTCTTTATAAAAATAAACGCTTCTTCTCTTCTAAAGATACCTTTAAGAAGATAAAAAGGCAAGCCACAGACTGGGATAAAATATTCACAATAGTTATATCTGACAAAAAACTTGTATCCAAATATAAAAAGAACCCTTAAAATTCAGTGATAAGAAAATAAACAACCCAATAGAAAGTGGGCAACAAATCTGAACAGATTCAGATACAAGAAGCTATAGGGTTGGCAAGTAAATGTTGAGTAAAAAGCTGCTCAGGGGCTTCCCTGGTGGTGCAGTGGTTAAGAATCTGCCTGCCAATGTAGGGGACATGGGTTCGAGCCCTGGTCTGGGAAGATCCCACTTGCCGCGGAGCAACTAAGCCCGTGAGGCACAACTACTGAGCCTGCAGGTCTAGAGCCTGTGCTCTGTAACAAGAGAAGCCACTACAATGAGAAGACCGCGCACCGCGATGAAGAGTAGCCCCCTCTCGCCACAACTAGAGAAAGCCCACACACAGAAACGAAAACCCAACACAGCCAAAAATAAATAAATAAATAAATAAATTTTAAAAAAAGCTGCTCAGAATCATTGGTCATCAGATCAATGCAAATTTAAGCCACAATGAGGTATCATTACCTTCTCATAACAATGACTAAAACTAAAGACACTGACAACACCAAAGACTGAATAAGGATATGGAGAAACTAGAACTTTTACACTCTTAATGGGAACATAAAACAGTACAACTACTTTGGAAAACTGGCAGTTTCTTAGAAAGTTCCCCACCATAACAACCCAGCTACTCTACTACTAGGTATTTATCCGAGAGGAACAAAAACGTATAGACATGCAGATCTGTACATAGATGTTCATAGCAGCTTTATTCAGAACAGCCCCAAGCTGTAAATAATCCAAATGTCTACCATTTCATGAATGAACAAAATATGTATTTATATATAATAGAATACCACTCGGCAATAAAAAAGAAAAACTACTGATACACTCAATAACATGCACAAGTCTCAAAATCATTGTGCTGAGTTAAAGAAACCAGACATTGAAAAATACATACTATAAATTCCACTTATATAAGATACTTAAAAATTCAATGTAATCTATACAAAAAGCAGACAAGTGGTTGTTTGGAGCCTAGGGTAGAGGGAAAGATGGATTGCCAAGGAGCAAAAGGAACCTTTTAGGTTGACTGAAATGTTCTATTACATCTGGATTGCAGAGGTCGCTTCACAGGTTCACATATAGTATATATGTAAATTAGCTGAATTGTACACTTTAAGTTGATGCAGTTTATTGTGTGTAAATTATAACTAAATAAAGTTGATTAAACTTGCATTTGTTAGGTTCTCAGTATTATACATCAGTAAACTTAAGGGCATTAGAGATGTTTTCAGATCTTCTCTATCTAAAAAGATTATCTTCTTGGACTCTCTCTCCCTCTTTTTCTTTAATTACCTTATATTTATGTTTAGAGTTCCAAACAGAACGTTAAAACTCATGGAGTCCATACCATATATCTTATACAGGTGTCCCATAAAATGCTTGGGTAAATGTTAGCAGATATAATGAAAAAAAGGATTTTCTTGTTAAAATAAGTTAGGGAAACACTGGGTAGAAACAAAATTAAACAGGTTTCTATATGCAGGAATTTTTGGAGCCGATACTAATGGGTATGAAAAATCTCCAAGAGAGAGCTGCAGTAGCAGATAGAAATTCTATCCCACATTCTAATCACAGAACATCTCAAAAGCTAACATTACATTTCCACTTTGAAAAATGCTGCTGTATACTTTTTGCACATAGCACAATACCTAGAACATGCTGAGCGTTTATCAAATATCTATTAATTCTTAAGTCATGTACAAATTAGCCAGCAAAAAGCCAATTAACAAATGCATAGTAAATACAGTGCCTTTGTTTAAAAATGAATGCTTTAATTATTTTCAGATTATTCCCCACACCTAACATTAGTTCATTAGGTAGAAATGATGCAAGATCATCTTCCTCGAAATGTACTTTATCATAGAATTCAAAACTGCATTTCAATCATGGGGATCACTTCTTCCCTACCTAAAACAAATAAATACAGGATTTAGGAAATTAGGATGATACCAGTAAACATATTTTTTCAAATTATTAAAAATATTATCTAAGATGAATAACATTAATATTTATATAGCTCTTAAGAATCTATAAAGCAATTTTCACATAGTGTATTTCATTTAATATGACTCTACATTCTGTGAATTAGATATACCCCCGTTAATAAAAAGAAGATGAGGCCCAGGATCATGCAATAAATGACAGAAATTGAACTGAAATCAGGAGGTCTCTGAATATTGAATCATACCTTTTTTACTTTACTATCTTGCCAGTACAATATGATACTCAGTATCAATGGACAAAGAAAAAAAAATTCTTGTTCTGAAATATGACACAGGTAACACAATAAATTTAAATATTTCTTTCATCAAAAAAATTATTACACAGCTACTCTGTGCCAGGCTCTGTTTTAGCTGCTGGGGATACAGCTGCGAATGGCTTGATTAGTTTTTTAAAGTTGAGGTTATCCTTTTCACCTTTCTGGGAAAACTAGTCATTCTAGGCTATTTTAAAATTTCCTTTCTAATAGCTGCAAGAACAACACAGCAAAGGATATAGAGCGCACACATCATCTAAGTCACTGGAACAACACTCAGCATGCATCTGTGCCCCTCCCCCCCGCAGCCAGCC
>NW_020173215.1:2296060-2329400 GCF_003031525.2 Neophocaena asiaeorientalis asiaeorientalis | reverse complement strand
CCCCCCCCCCCCGGCCCCCCCAAGTTGTAGCTGTCCGTGGGCAATGCAGGTTGAGGACACTTGAACGATTATAACCTTATCTGGGCCATCAGCCAGCTAGGCTTTTTCTGGCTTGATCTTGTCAGTGAAAGTTAGCTTAAAAAAAGGTAGGAAAGAGCTTTCCTTCCTGTAAAATCTTGAATGAGTTAACACCCTTCCTAGAATTTCTTTAAAGATACTGTTCTGCAATATTAGGGTGAAAGAATGTATTCTGAATGATGGCATGTTCTGATATTTTAAAATCACCATGTGACAATTCTAATGAAGAAACAAGCCTAGGCTTCCTAATACCCTGAACGCTTCTGGCCGCAAGGTCATAGACACTGCAGTCTTACATTAACTCTATTTTAAAAACTGTCGGGCAAACTGCCTTTTCAAGAGGACTTATTCAAGACCTTGGGGAAGTCTCTATACCTCTCACAGCCTCAGTTTCCTCATGTGTGAAAATGGTGGTGGTTCTTTAATCGGAGAGGCCTATATACTTCTGACAAGAATTTCCCTCAAAATATACAAGATGAGAAAACATCCCCACACAATTCTGCAAATAATTCCATTGAGTTCAAGTGAAATCTGCTTGTGCACCTCACAGTAAGAATTACTGTATTAGGTGACCTTTTAAATGGGCCTTCTAGACCCAATTCCATATATTATCTTACTCAAGGCAATGCCTGATTACATTATATGATCTTTACTGAAAATGTGTTATTACAATTTTAGTAGTTACACTACTTAAACTAATACTACTACCTTTTCTTCGTCTGACCTTTACAAAATGAACTCAGTTCATTTTGTAAAGGTCACAGTTAAAGGGCTACCTTTACCACAGTTAAAGGGCTACCTTTTCTTTTTTTATAAATTCTTAAGTTCAACATTTGTAATTTTATATTCTATCCATGTCCTAATCTAATTAGCAGAGAAATACTTGTTCATACCAAAGCAATAAAACAGACACTTTGAAAAATCAGGTTCCATTGGCTCTCATTCATTTAAAATGATCAACAAGGCTTTTAGAAGGATTATGGGAAATGATGTATGTAGATCATCTAGCCCTGTGTCTGGCATAGGTTGGTGTTCAGAAAACATAATTTTCCTACCCCCTTTAAAAGAAATAAATAAAATGATCAACAGGGTGTGTATGTGAGTGCAGGGAATGTCTTTCTTCTATAAAGAAAAGCAGCACTGAGCCTTTACATTTTACTCTAATGAAAACATATCAATATATCATGATTCATGGAGAAAACAGTTCCAGAAACTAGGGAGAGAGGTGGATCCTTGGTAACAGCTCTGATTTATTTCAAAGAAACCCTGGACTTTAGGTATCTCTCTCACTCTAAATTCAACTGATTAATAGGTGTGGTTAATTCTACCTCTTAAATCTCTCTTGAAACTGTTACTTCTACTCTATCTTCTTTATTATATATTTGTTTGTTTCCTGTCTGTCTTTCCCAATAGATTGTAGGCAGTATGTAATGGCAGGTATCATACTTTTTTATTCAACAATGTAAACTCAGCAATAGCACATTCAAGGCACTCAATACATTTTTACTCAATGAAGTCGTGCCAACATAATCTCTCGTCTAGAATACCATAACTACCCTGCTAGTTGTTTTTCCTGCCTGCAGTCTTACTCTTTCCCTCTTCTCCCTCTCTATCTACATCACTGCTAAACTGATCACTGTAACTGCAAATACTGTAACTTCCTATTTTCTAACCATTTAAGGGCACCTCAAGGGAAAAAGTCAAATTCAAGTATAATATTTCAAGCTTCTGTAATTTTGGTGTAACTCTCCCAACTTATCTGCAGCCACTTTTCCTTTTTCACCCTGTGGCTCTAAGAACTCTAAACACTCACAGTTAGCCAAACTCCAAGCTGCTTTCTGCATCCTTGCTCTCACACATAATCCTCTCTCTGCTCTGAATGCTTTTATCTCATAGCCTATCAGGTAAGCTTCGCCTCTTGTTCAAGTTTCAGCTTAAAAGTCTTCTCTTTAATACAACGTTCTATATCTCTTCTGAGTACTATATAACTTGTAATTTGGCATACAGGTTAAAAGTGAGGGCAAAATTGAAAAATTTAAAGAAGACACAAATAAATGGAAAGACATCTATGTTCAAAGATTGGAAGATTTGATTTTGTTAAGATGTCAAAACTATACAAATCAATCCACAGATTCATATGTGAGAATAGTATTTTTTTGTAGAGTTAGAAGACTAAAATTCATAACGAATTTCAAGGGACCCCGAATGGCCAAAACAATCTTGTTACAGAAGAACACAAGTTGGAGGACTCACACATCCAAATTTCAAAACTTCCTAAAAACCTACATCAATCAAGACACTGTGTTACTTATCCAAGGAGAGTTACATAAACCTATCGAGCAGAATGGAGAGCCCCTTATAAAGCCCTCACTAATGTGGTCATATGATTTTTGAAAAGGATACACAGACCAGTCATTGAAGAAAGGACTGTCTTTTCAGCAAATCTTATTGAGGAAACTGGATATCCACATGGAAAATAATGAAGGTGGATCCTTACCTTACATTTTATTAAAAAAATGATTAAGTTGGATCAAAGACCTAATCATAAGAGCTAAAACAGTTAAACTATTAAAAAATACAGGAAAGCCTTCATAACCTTGGATTTAGAAATAGTTTCTTTGATATGACACCAAATGTACAGGCAACAAAAGAAAAACAGATAAACTGAAATACGTAAATATTTTTTTAAGGTGCACCAAAGACACCATCGAATCATATATGGGATAAGGGGTTAATATCCAAATATATAAATGACTCCTACATCTCAACAATGAAACAATCAGATTTTTTAAATGCCCAAAAGACATGAATTTTCCAAAGATGTATCGGTGGCTAATAATTGCATGAAAATATTCTCAACATTACTAATCACTAAGGAGTTTCAAGTCACAACCACAATGCGATACCATGTACATCCATTATCATTAAAACAAAATCACAGGAAATCACAAGTGTTAGGATATACAGAAAATCCTTGTGCACTGTTGGTTTGAATGTATGGTAAAATGGGCAGCCATTACGGAAACGATGTGGCGGTCGTGAAAAAATTTTTAATGGACTTTTACACCTTTTGATTCAGCAATTCCACTTTGGAGTATATACCCAAAATAACTAAAAACAGGGACTCTAATAGATATTTGTACACCCATGTTCACAGTATCATTATTCACAATATACAAAAGGTGGAAGCAAACCAAGTGGGGGAATGGAAAATTATTGTTTAATGTGTATGGAGGTTTATTTAGGGGAAATGGAAAAAGATCTGTAGATGAAAAATATCTGAAGATGGATGGTGGCAGTAGTAGAGCAATGTGAATATATTTTAGGCCACCTAACTGTGTGCTTTAAAATGACTAAATTGGTAAATTTTATGTTATTAATATTTTACCAAGATAAATTTTATAAATGTCAAAAAAAAAAAAGTGAGGGCAAAAGAATCAGCCTAACTGGGTTAAAATTCTAGCTCCATCATGTATTAGCTGTGTGTTTAGATAAATCATTTAAACCCCTTGGTATCTTAAAATGCTTAACAGTACTAGTTACTCAGAGGATGACCCTATGAATTGAATGACATAATCTATATAAAGGGCTCAGGACAGTGCTTGGCACATGGCATGCATGCTTCAATTTAGATGCTATTATCACTGTTACTGTTCCTGTATAATTATTCCAGTATTTGACTGTGCTCCTTGAATATAGGGAACGCCAGTTATCTTTGGATCCTAATACCTGGCACATGGTAGACATTAATGTTCTTTAAATGAATGAACGAATAAATGTTCTAAAACCACGAGGTTAGAATAATGGTAGACAAGTCAGGTTAAAATACAGATTCTTGATTTATATTTATATTTCAATGTTTAAACAGGATTACTATTTAACAAGTCTCTACTTGCCTCTTCCTGCTTCTTATCATAGTCTCTGAAATGCTCAATTCATAGCCCTTTCGTAATACAGAAGGGAGAAGTTATAGACATAGGCTTGCTCTCTTCAATAGGAATCTAATAAAGGGATCATTAAGAGAGGAGGCCCTAGAACATGCTTGTATTTATTAAATCTTTTCATGTTGCGGATACACATTATTCAGCCTAGAGAACATAGCTGACTTCTGGAAATGTTTTTTTAAATGTGGGATCCTAGCTCTGTGTGTGTGTGTGTGTTTATTTTTTATAAATTTATTTATTTATTTTTGGCTGCGCTGGGTCTTCGTTGCAGTGCGCAGGCTTTCTCTAGTTGCGGCGAGCGGGGGCTACTCTTTGTTGCGGTGCGTGGGCTTCTCATTGCGGTAGCTTCTCTTGCTGTGGAGCACGGGCTCTAGGTGCACGGGCTTCAGTAGTTGTGGCGCACGGGCTTAGTTGCTCTGCGGCATGTGGGATCTTCCCGGGCCAGGGCTCGAACCCATGTTCCCTGCATTGGCAGACGGATTCTTAACCACTACACCACCAGGGAAGCCCTGGAAATGTTTTTTGTGTTTTCTGATTTGCATTTCTCTAATAATTAGCCATGTTTAGCATCTCTTTATGTACCTGTTGGCCATCTGTATGTCTTCTTTGGAAAAATGTCTATTCAGGTCTTCTGCCCATTTTCTGACTGGGTTGTTTTTTGATATTGAGCTGTGTAAGCTGTTTTTACATTTTAGATATTAAGCCCCTGTCGGTCTCATCATTTGCAAATATTTTCTCCCATTCCATAGGTTGTCTTTCAATTTTGTTGAGGGTTCCCTTTGCTGTGCAAAAGCTTTTAAGTTTGATTAGGTCCCATTTGCTTATTTTTGCTTTTACTTCTTTTGCCTTGGGAGAATGATCTAAGAAAATATTGCTACGATTTATGTCAGAGAATGTTTTGCCTATGTTTTTCTAGGAATTTTACACGTCATGTCTTATATTTACTTCTTTAAACCATTTTGAGTTTATTTTGTATATGGTGTGAGGGAGTGTTAAAATTTCATTGATTTACATGTAGCTGTCCAGCTTTCCCAGAACCACTTGTTGAAGAGACTGTCTTTTCTCCACTGTACCTTCTTGCCTCCTTTGTCATAGATGAAGTGACTGTGGGTGTGTGGGTTTATTTCTGGGCTCTCTATTCCGTTCCATTGATCCATATGCCTGCTTTTGTGCCAATGTCACGCTGTTTTGATTACTGTAGCTTTGCAGTATAGTCTGAAGTCTGGAAGGGTTATGTCTCCAGGACTGCCTTGGCAATTAATTCTGGGTCTTTTGTGGTTCCATGTAAATTTTAGGGTTATTTGTTACAGTTCTGTGAAAAATGTCCCTATTTTGATAGGGATCACATTAAATCTGTAGATTGCTTTGGGTAATATGGCCATTTTAACAATATTAATCCTTCCAATCCAAGAGCAGAGGATAGCTTTCATTTCTCTGAATCACCTTCAACTGCCTTTATCAATGTTTTTTTTTTTTTTCCTGTACACGGGCCTCTCACTGTCGTGGCCTCTCCCGCCGCGGAGCACAGGCTCCAGACGTGCAGGCTCAGCGGCCATGGCTCACGGGCCCAGCCACTCCGCGGCATGTGGGATCTTCCCGGACTGGGGCACGAACCCGCGTCCCCTGCATCGGCAGGCGGACTCCCAACCACTGCGCCACCAGGGAAGCCCTATCAATGTTTTATAGTTTTCAGCATATAGGTCTTTCATCTCCTTGGATAAGTTTATTACCAAGTATTTTATTTTATTTTTGACGTGATTTTAAATGGGATTTTTTTTTTTTTTTACTTTCTCTTTCCGATATTTCATTGCTAGTGTAAAGAAATGCAACAGATTTCTGTATGTTAACCTTGTATCCTGCTACCTTGCTGAATTTGTTTATCAGTTCTAGTAGTTTTTGTGTGGAGACTTTAGGGTTCTCTACATAGAGTATCACATCATCTGCAAATAGTGAGAGTGTTACCTCTTCCCTTCCAATTTGGATACGTTTTATTTCTTCTTTCTTGTCAGACTGCTGTGGCTAGGGCTTCCAGTACTATGCTGCATAGAAGTGGAGAGTGGGCATCCTTGTCTAGTTCCTGAATTTAGCAGGAAGGCTTTCAGCTCTTCATCTTTGAGTATTATGTTGACTGTGGGTTTGTCAAAAATGGCTTTTATTATGTTGCGATATCTTCCCTCTATGCCTACTTTGGTAAGAGTTTTTATTATGAATGGATGTTGAATTTTGTTAAATGCTTTTTCTGTGTCTATTGAGATGGTCATGTGGTTTTTGTCTTTCCTTTTGTTTATGTGGTGTATCACATTAACTGATTTTTGTATGTTGAATCATGCTTGTGACCCTGGACTGAAACCAACTTGATCATGGTGTATGATCCTTTTTATTACTGTTGGATTCTGTTTGTAAATATTTTGTTGAGGATTTTTGGATCTATAGTCATCAAAGATACTGGCCTGTTATTTTCCTTTTTTAAAGTGTCTTTGTCTGGTTTTGGTATCAGGGTGATGGTGGCTTCACAGAATGAATTCGGGAGTGTTCCCTCCTCTTCAATTTTTGGAATAGTTTGAGAAGGATAAGTATAAATTCTTCTTTGTGTGTTTGGTAGAATTCCCCAGTGAAGTCGTCCAGTCCTTGACTTTAGTTTGCAAGGAGTTTTGTTTTGTCTTGTTTTGTTTTGTTTTTTTAAATTATAGATTCTATCTCATTTCTAGTGATTGTTCTGTTCAAATTATCTGCTTCTTCTTGACTCAGTTTTGGCAGCCTGTATGTTTCTAGAAACGTGTCCATTTCTTCTAGGTTGTCCAATTTGCTAGTACAGAAATGTTTTATATCTTTGAATTTTGCTGTTATCTTTAAATTTATTTATTTCCAGTTTTATTGAGGAAAATTAACAAATATACTTGTATATATTTAAAGTGTACAATGTGATGATTTGATATACATTTACAGTGTGAAATTATTATCAAGATCATATCCATCACCTCAAATTTAGTTAACTCTTTGTGTGTGTGTGTGTGTGTGGTGAGAACAGTTAAGGTCTACTCTCAGCAAATTTCAAGTGCATAATACCATATTATTAACTTTAGTCACAATGCTGTCCATTAAATCCTCAAAACTTTCTTATAATTGAAAGTTTGTACCCTCTGACCAACATGTCCTCATACCCCCCACCTCCATTGCCCCTGGAAACCACCATTCTATTCTCTTCCTATGAAATCCGCTTTTTTTTTTTTAAGATTCCACATATAAATGATACCACATGGTATTTGTTCTTCTCTGTCTGGCTTATTTCACTTTAGCTACTATCTTTTTAAGTCTTGAAATTCTTAATGTTTCAGGAATACTATTTCTTAATATCTTCTATGAAATTTAATAATCTTTAAAAGTATAATTAGACTGAAGGAAGAATAGCTTTAGAGATCAATAAAATAAGCAATATTTAGCAAAAACCATGCAAGCCCCTGCAAGGAACACTCTGCCTTATATTACTTGGTAATTAAGCTTTTAGGGCAATGAGAAAGTATATAAATTGTACTTAAGTTGGGGGAAATACCTGCTGAACAGAAATCAGAAAAGAGAAACAGATTTTACATAAAATCTGAATAACAAAATTTTAACTACCCATGTGATATTTTAAAAGTAACTTAAAAACACCAACTTGAGTTACTTTTTTGTGCACTCTGAGCAATACAAACTATGAGCAATACAAACAAGCATACGACTCGGACCTAATCTTTAAGAACTTATACTTTAAAAGTGGAGAAAAGTCAACATACAAGGAATTAAATACAGTAAGTCTTAATCAATGGGCTAAGACAGTAGTAGAAAAGATGACAAAATATTTAATAAGTGTTAATTAATAATTTAAGGATGAGTTGAGAATAAAATTGCAATTTGGTGGATGCTGTGATACTAAAAGCCACCCATCTGATGAGATAAAACCAGCCATATTTACCTAATGCATATACAAAACATTTTAGAAAGGCAGAAAGAGTTGACAGGAATGTGTTAGAAGTCAATTACACTTAAAATAAGCAATAGGTTCTAACCAATCTTCATAATTCCTTTCTTATAGCTTTTAGCTTAGTAAACCTTTTCATAACAAATAATTTGAGATCTTTTAATTTTGTAGTATAACTAAGTAGTAATGATATATAGTTGTACTACACACATCATACTTTAAATAAGTAACCCTTTTGAGATGGGTATATTTGAAACCATGGAGAATATAATCTATGCGGGAAAGAATCTTTCCAAAAAATCCAAGGAAATAAAAATTTTATTTGTATTTTTAAAACATAAAATCATTATTAGTGAAGTTATACTTATTACAACTGATTCAGATAATGGAAAGTGAGAAGTTCCAAGAGTCAAGATTAATTGATTTAAGACTTTGGAAGTGAGAAATTTCAAACTGCCTTAAAAAATCTAGAAACATTACCCTGATCCAAATGAGATGGGCCTTACATGGCAAGTAGGGGGTATTTACCAGGTTGAGAAGGTGAGAAAGGCAGAGTAAATACTACGTCCAAAGAATTAAGGGTGCAGCAATGTACAGACCATTTCTGGGAAGGCAAAAGGTTTACTGTTGCACCTTTGCAACAGTTGCACCAGGAATGGATTACAGGTGTGCTAAGGATATTGCTTCCTTCAGCTCTCAGGAAGGCCAGGAGCCCAGAGAAGCCAGAGGCCCCAGGCAGTCAGACAGCAATTTTGTCTGGTTATTATTACCATGTGTGACATATCATGGAGAAGTTTGGGAAGCACTGGTGGAGGCTTCTTGGAAACATGGGACTACGAAGATAGATGACGTAAAACAAACAAACAAGCAAACAAATACCCCCTACAGGTATGATATTATTACATATGGTGGGTAATGCCAAGGACTGTGGTCTTTATCTCATCATGGTCCATAGGAAATTGTGAAAGGTTTGTAATCAGGTGAAGAAAGACAGGCTTAATTTTCTGTTTAAGGAAACAAATAATTCTGGCCGCAGTGTGGAGGCAGCACAGGAATGAAGTGCAGCTTCCAGTTAGGAAGAGAATACAATCTTGAGGTCTTACATTAGAACATAATAATAACAGAGGCAGTGAACCTGCAAAGCACAATTTAAGAGATACCTTTCAAGTAGAACTGCCCAAAGTTTTCAACTTATTATTAGACATTTCCCCCTTTTGACAATGCCTTCCCATTTTGCAAAGAAAGATAAAGATAAAGCAGGATTTCTTTTATATAGATTTGTTTTGTATTCTGCAAAGAGAACAATACTTGCCAAATTAAAATCTGGATCTTATAATATGATACAACTTTTCAACTGCTGGAAATGCTTTTTAAACATTTCAATTCATATTGTAGCTATTTAAAATATTCAGTTACTCGTAGAGTTGAAGGAGTTTGAGACTATTCAGTTTGAGACTTCACAGAACAGTTCAGTTCCACAAACCTTTGTGAGTATCTACTATGTGCCAGGCACAGGGTTAGGTGCTAGGGTTACAACATTCTTCGTTCTTTGAAAAATAATTCTTCTAAAAAGGATTTCTGTATGACAACATCTGAGCATGCGTTTGTATTAAAACAAATAAATCAATCAGTCTGTAGGCTATCTGTCTAATGTTGGGCTTGCTCAGTTCTGTAGAAACCCGTAGCACTGTGCAAGAAAAGACTTGATGCATTTGACAGCAGGTGTTTAGGAAGAATATACCATAGTAAATGGCAGTACTTGATGAGGAGTACAAAAGAGGGAAGAAAACAGAACAAAAATAATTCAACACACACACAAACACACACACACTTAAGTTCTTTTACTAGAATGATATATTCTTCACCTACTTCTTTTAAAGAGCCCTTTTACAAAGCTAAAACAGTACTTATGTAGAACCAATCCTAATTCTTCCTCTTGTAAAAAGTGAATCTGCGGGGCTTCCCTGGTGGCACAGTGGTTGACAGTCTGCCTGCCAATGCAGGAGACATGGGTTCGTGCCCCGGTCCAGGAAGATCCCACATGCCGCGGAGCGGCTAGGCCCATGAGCCATGGCCGCTGAGCTTGTGCGTCTGGAGCCTGTGCTCCGCAACGGGAAAGGCCACAACACTAGAGGCCTGAGTACACAAAAAAAAAAAAAAAAAAGTGAATCTGCTTTTTGATACACTACAGAGGAAAACTGAAAATAGTGCAATTAATCTCTCCAATATCTCTATAAAATTCACTCTTTTAAAAGTTCTCCATAAGGTTGAAAAGGGGTGGAAACTTCCTTACATGTAAACATCAATTTTTATAATATTTAAATATAAATAAACCCATAGGTTGTTTATGGGGAAAAGGGTGAGAGGTGATGGTCAGGGGAGAAATGATCTATCCCCTGCTTATTTTCCCAGAATCAGCTCCCATCATTTGACCCCTCTCCACCCTTTGTTTTCTACCAATACTGAACTCCTTGTAGTTCCCTGAAAATAGCACATCCTTCACACCTCTGTATATGCTGATCTTTCTGAAAGTCCTACCCATCTCTATGCCATGTACTCCATGAAAATTCTGGTTCTTTCCTGAAATCACTTCTGCATACACAAAGGAATAGTCATTTTCTTCTCTATATTACTTCTGAACATTGTTTACATGTCTGTTGCATACATTATACTGAAGTATTTGTTTACATGTTCTAATGCCCCCACTGGGCTGGAAGGTATTCAAGGGACATGTATTTTTCCAAATTAAAAAAAAATCAGTTTGTCAAAATGTAAGGTGATCCACCTACAGATACCTACCAGATGCAGAAGCATGCATACAAGAAATATCAGGTGGTACACACAAATTGCTGAGAATATTAATTTTCTGGATAGTTGGGGTATTTAACCCATTACACACAAACCATTTTTAAAAAGTTAAAATAGAAATCTGATATATACTATGTACAACAGATTATATGGTAAATGTAAATGAACTTTTTTCTTGTTGACTCAAAGTTTTCCCCCTCTCATACACTGTTCTGTGCTAAAGGTAGCTGTCAAGGATAGAGATGCAGTATGACAGATTTATACAGTGTGACCTGAATGGGCAGCACGGGATTGATGGGTACTGCAGAGCAGCACTACAGAGCTCTACACATGGCCTCCCTGCTTGCATTTGCAAGGTTCATGATTGTTCTACAGTCGCTGAGCTGAACAGCAATGTTACTCTGCCTCTCACCCCAAAGAGAACGACTTTGTCTTTTGCACTCCTGCCAACACCCCAATTTTTTAAGGTACAAAATACAAACATCTATGAAGTTATTTCTTATCAATCCCACCATCTGAGAGTGCAGGACTGTTTTATCCTTTTCTTTGCCTTTTTTTTTAAAACTCTTAGGTTGATCCTAGCCCACTTCTGAGCTCTGTGACCGTCAGTACTGTATCTGCTTTATCTGCTTTGGCTGTTCAGTGTACCTTTCTTCTTCCTAGTACCTGATGCCTTTTTGTTTTGAAATTATCTTTGATAATATATTCTACAAGGTTCCCTCCTCCCTCCCTCTCTCTCTCTCTCCCTCTCCTTCCTTCCTTCCTTCCTTGCTTCCTTCCTTCCTCCCTCCCTCCCTTCCCTCCTTCCTTCACAGAGTTTAAAATTCTGGCTCTATTACTTACTAACTGAATTTTAATACAGTAGTTTCAATCTTCATGTCAAATAACCCAAAGTACCTGAGAACACAGTCCAACAGTGGCTCAGTGAGGCAGGTGAAGAACCATGTACCTCTGTGGAGTTTGGCAAATCACAGCACATGGGCCAAATCTGTCCCACCACCTGTTTTTATAAACAAAGTTGCACTTTGAACACTTTCTCCCAGTATTCCTATACTTATTCAGAAAGTATATACATGCATCCCTGTATTAACATATTGTGTATATTACATAACACACACAAATGTACATTTAAAAAGTGCTATAGGGCTTCCCTGGTGGCGCAGTGGTTGAGAATCTGCCTGCCAACACAAGGGACACGGGTTCGAGCCCTGGTCTGGGAAGATCCCACATGCCGCGAAGCAACTGGGCCCGTGAGCCACAACTACCGAGTCTGCGCGTCTGGAGCCTGTGTTCTGCAACAAGAGAGGCCGCGACAGTGAGAGGCCCGCGCACCGCAATGAAGAGTGGCCCCCGCTTGCCACAACTAGAGAAAGCCCTCACACAGAAACGAAGACCCAACACAGCCAAAAATAAATAGATAAAATTTAAAAATGCTATATAAAATAATTATGAATATAAGTTTCTAATATTTTCTTCTCTCACCCTATTGGTGTGTATGTGCATCTTTAGAGATCTCAGTCCTAAACAAGAGGTAACGTATATCAAAGCTTACAGCTCTATCTCTGTATTTCAGAGAAACCAAACCCTATCTACCTGTTATAACAGGTATAATAGGCTATGGCTAAAAGACAATGAAGAGGCTGTTCCAGGATGAGGATGATGATAACAATAAATAATACCTGTACGTGGAAGTCACTGTATGCCTGACAGTTTTAAGCCCTTGGCATAAAATAACCTATTTAATCCTCACAACCCTATGAGTTAGGTACTATTATTAACCCCCCTTTACAGATAACAAAACTGAGGTAGGGAGGTTAAATAACTTGCCCAAAGTCACACAGCTAGTAAGTATTAGAGCTGGGGGTAATACTGGTAGTCTCATTCTTGAGTTCACACTCAACCATTACACCAAAATACATCCCATGATTAACTGGTAGACTTAGAAGAAGCATTCTAAATATGCTTAACATGATAACGCTATTGAGCTCCTACTATATATTCACAACTGTGATAAATGCTTTACTATGGCAATCTGTAAAATCCTCACAATAACACTCAGAAGGAGATATTCTTTTTTAACTTTTTTTTTTTTTTTTTCAGTACGCGGGCCTCTCACTGCTGTGGCCTCTCCCTGCTGTGGCCTCTCCCGTTGCGGAGCACAGGCTCCGGACGCGCAGGCTCAGCGGCCATGGCCCATGGGCCCAGCCGCTCCGCGGCACGCGGGATCCTCCCGGACCAGGGCACGAACCCTCGTGACCTGCATCGGCAGGCGGACTCCCAACCACTGCGCCACCAGGGAAGCCCAGTAGGAGATACTCTTATACCCAGTTTATAAGACAGAAAATGATGGTTTGAAGAGGTTAAATAATTGCCAAAGGTCAGAGGAACATTATGTAATAAAGCTGGAATTTGAACTAAGGTTTAATTCCATACCCTCAGATCATGGTAACTAAACTATTATTCCATTATTCCACACTGCTATCCCAAGACAAATTGCTAGGCAATTAAAAAATATTATTAAAGGGCTTCCCTGGTGACGCAGTGGTTGAGAGTCCGCCTGCCGATGCAGGGGACACGGGTTCGTGCCCCGGTCCGGGAAGATCCCACATGCCACGGAGCGGCTGGGCCCGTGAGCCATGGCCGCCGGGCCTGCGCAACCGGAGCCTGTGCTCCGCAACGGGAGAGGCCACAACAGTGAGAGGCTCGCGTACCGCAAAAAAAAGAAAACAAAAAAACCCACAAAAATATTATTAAAGTTCTAGTAAAAATTTGGGGAAAAAATCATCTGTGAACCAAGACAAACAGGCCTTTGTTACTGGATTAAGCTAAAGTTTTCCTCTTTCTTTTTGTAAGAAGTGCTAAGCATCAGGAATGTAAGTTATGTGTGTGTATTTTCCCCTGTTTACGGTAGGAGCTTAGTAAAAGAACACCTTTAGAAAAGATAACAATTATATGTAATGAAATATAGAACCAGATTCTCCTGGCAATTAATCACCCAGTGCAAACCTATAGGCTGTTTCTGACAGATCCAAAAGCTCTGCCTGAATTGTTGGATAAGATGTGCCTGGGCTGGCTTATGAAAAGAAATTCTATGTTTAAAACCTTTGAAGGTATTTTAACATATATTTACATATACAGGCATACGTCAGAGATATTGCAGGTTCAGTTCCAGACCACTGCAATAAAGTGAGTCACACAAATTTTTTGGTTTCCTAGTGCATATTAAAATTGTAATAGCATTATGTCTAAAAAACCAATGTACATGCCTTCATTTAAAAATACTTTACTGCTAAAAAAGGTTCATCAGCATCTGAGCCTTCAGCAAGTCACAAGCTTTTGCTGGTGGAGGGTCCTACCTTGATGTTGATGCTGCTGACTGACCAGGGTGGATGTTGAAGGTGGGGCAGCTGTGGCAGTGTCTTAAAACAAGACAATGAAGTCTGCCACATCAATTGATTCTTTCACTGGAACACTGTAGGGGTGCTATTTGCCCTAATTTCAATATTGTGCCTCAGGGAATGGAAAACCCAAAGAGAGGGAGAGAGACAAGGAAAAAGCTGGTTGGTGGAGCAGTCAGAACACACACAACGTTTATCAGTTAAGTTCACCATCTTATATGGGTATAGTTTGTGGTGCCCCAAAACAGTTACGATAGTGACATCAAAGATCACTGATCACAGGTTACCATAACAAGTTTAATAATAATGAAAAAGCTTAAAATATTATGACAATTACCAAAATGTGACAAAGAGACCTGAAATGAGCAAATGTTGTTGGAAAAATGGTGCTGATAGACTTGCACGGTTGTAAACCTTCAATTTGTAAAAACTGCAATGTCTGCAAAGCACAAAAAAAGCAGAGCACAATAAAATGAGGTATGCCTGTATGGATGTGTGTGTATGTGCTCACATACTGCAAATGGATTTTTGCAATATATGTATGTGTGTGTGTATATATATACATATATATACACACACACACATATATGTATGTATATATTATGTGTATGTATGTATGTATTTGGCTCTTATGTATGAAACTGCAGAACTCATTGTATTACTGAAAAAGGTAGAGAGAAATGAAAGAGACCTTCCCTTCCGGCACCAGGGAGCTATCTATAATTTAACAGAGATATTTCCTGTTTTTAAGCAGTTGGGAAAGAATGATTTCCAACCCAAATACTTAGCTTGGCAAGATAGTGCTATGTTGATAGATGCTTTTATAACTACCTTTATTTTATCTTAAGTATCAATATGAAAGAGAGACAACTGGTTTTTTCTCTCAACCTTTTTTTTTTTTTTTTTTAAGATTTGGGAGAATAGGAGACGAGAGGAAAGGGAAAGAAAATATTATTACCAGAACAGCTGGACAACAGAGGTTAGCACAGCTCTGACAGATGTGGCTGCATCATCTCAAATCTTACTCTGAAGGTGGGGGAGGGCAATGATTTCTTTGTATGAAAAAAAGAAAAAATGGAATTCTAGCCAAATATTACGAACTGTTAAAGAAGAGTTTGAAAGTTGCAACTAAAGTCCACCACATTCTCTAACAAAGCATTAAAAAAAAAAAAAAATCTTTCAGGCTTCCCTGGTGGCCCAGTGGTTGAGAGTCCGTCTGCCGATGCGGGGGACACGGGTTCGTGCCCCGGTCCGGGAAGGTCCCACATGCCGCGGAGTGGCTGGGCCCGTGAGCCATGGCCGCTGAGCCTGCGCGTCCGGAGCCTGTGTTCCGCAACGGGAGAGGCCACAATAGTGAGAGGCCTGCGTACCGCAAAAAAAAAAAATCTTTCATGTAGGTTATGGATTAGAACTGCCTCAGCAGGCATTAAAATTAATAGGACTGTGGATATAAAAGAACTCAAATAGACAATTCTGCTTTAATAAGTAAATAAACAATAACTGAATTTTGTTTTTCATTACTTGATATTGCTCCTTGATGTCAGTTCAGTATCTTCATTTGCTTTTTTTGGGTTAGTTTTGTATTTTGTTCTAACAAGAAAGATTTCCTTTAGAAATGGCAAGCAAAGTCCTTGCCTGATTTCAGTGTGATGGTAAGAACTGACATTTAGACTAGATGTTTAGACATTTTTACCTACTTTAAGTTTCTATCAACTATTCGCCTTATCTAGCAGCATTCCCTCCAAACCCCACCTCATCTTGCCAACACATGGCACTACAATTATCCCCACTCTGGGATAACTTCAAGTTCTACTCTGTTTGCTTTTTTCCATCACGGTTTAAACATACTCAGATACCTCTGACCTACTAAAAACCCTTGCTGAACACCTCATCGTGTTTTAGCTACTGCCCCAACTCCTTCTTCCCCATGCAAAGCTAAAGAGTTAAGCTCTAGTTACTCACCTGTCACTCTATCGATCTATCTATTTATGGCTGCCTTGCTGTGCGTGGGCTTTCTCTAGTTGCACCGAGAGGGGGCTACTCTTCATTGAGTTGCGTCGACTTCTCATTGTGGTGGTTTCTCTTGTTGTGGAGCACGGGCTCTAGGCATGCGGGCTTCAGTAGTTGTGGCACACAGGCTTCAGTAGTTGTGGCTCGCATGCTCTAGGCGCAGGCTCAGTAGTTGTGGTGCACGGGCTTAGCTGCTCTGGGGCATATGGGATCTTCCCAGACCAGGGATCGAACCCATGTCCCCTGCACTGGCAGGTGGATTCTTAACCACTGTGCCACCAGGGAAGCCCTCACCTGTCACTCTTTCTCAGTTGAATCCAATCTGTTCCTATCACACCACCAAACTGACCCTTGTTAAGATCATCAGCGACTTCCAGATTTTTGAATTAAAAAACAAATACTTTTTCTGCCCATATCTTGCCTAAGCTTCCAGCAGGATTTAAAAAGCTGAAATACTCCTTTGTTCTTAAAACACTTCCCTCCTGGTTTCTGACACTCTACACTATACCTCTCATTTCTCTGGATATTCTTACTCAGCTACCCTTGCTGGCTGGCTATTCTCCCTTTATCTAAACTTGAAGACTGAAGTTCCTCAGCACTTACACTTATCTTTCTCCTCTTCCTTCTCTTCACTTTTCCATCCATTCCTCTGACTTCAGTTACCATCTACAGACAAATGATTCCCCAAATCTACATATCAGGTCTACATTTCTCCTCTGAGCTCCAGACTCATGTGTAAAACTTTCATATTTGACATCTCTACTTGGATGTCACACAAGTATATCCATATAAACATACCCAACATAATTCATAATTTTCATTTCCAAGCCTGTGATACTTCCAAGATTCCCATTCTCAGCAAACAGCCTTTCCACCAACCCAGAAACCTAGGAACTGTGTATCTTCTTTCTCCTTTCCCATTTTCAAAACTGCCAGATTCTGTGGATTCTAACTTTGTTCCATTCCCAATGTTTGAACCAGTTTCTCACAGCTATCCTTGCGTCCATTCTTGTCACATCCCTCAAAGATTGGTCATACAGAGTGCTGGAATGATGAAATGACTTTTTAACGCAAATGTGATGACTGTCAGATACTCTCCAATCACATCCTTAATACCGTCAATTATTTCTCAACGTCCAGTAAAGGACATACTATGCTCTCTCCAACCTCTATGTCTTTTCAAATGCTGAGTCCTTTGAATAGAATGATCTTCTGCACCCCACTCTCTCTTTTTCTGGCTAACAGCCTATTCATTTTTCAGATTCAGCTAAAAAATCAACAACTCAGGGAAGCCCTCTCTAATCTTCCAGACTAAGTCAGAATCCCTTTCCTCCATGTTTCCATAGCACTTGGTATTTATTCAAAGCACTATGAATACCTATAACTATTTTCTTAAATACTTAAAATTATTTAATAAATAGAAACATTTAATAGAGATGCCATATACCCAAATTGTGCTGATTCTTGTAACATACATTATTTCATTTAACCCTTAGAAAAACCTTGAGAGGTTGTCAGACTTACCATATTTCTCTTCTTGCTAGACTATAAGCTCCATGAGAATGGGGAACCATATTCGTATCGTTTACTATTCCATTCCAATACCCAGCCAGGCATATCTTAAGTGCTCAATAAATACTTGTTGACTGACAGTAGTTTTCAAACACACAAACCACAACAAATAGCCTCCAACTGGCTTACCTAGTAAATCAGGTTATATAAATGTTCTATTTTGTATGGTTTATAGTGAAAGAACTGGCTTTATGTCAAATCACACCTGGTTTCAAATCCTTAATTTTCCATTTGCTAAGTGTGTAACATTTATTAGCCAAGTCATTTGGATTCTCTGAGATTTATTTTCTTCATTTCTAAGATGTGGTAATTTTACTACCTCTCAGAGTTGTTCTATGGATTAAATGAGATAATGTATATTAAACCTAATACAATTTCTGGTATATAATACGTACTAAATAAATGAAAGCTATCCTTATTAAGAAATGTCTGACTTTGTGAATTCATTTGTTCAGTACTTTGTCATTCCATTGGGTTCTGATTTGCATGGTTTCTGTAAGCAATCAGCAGGATTATTATCTTGTTAATCGGTATGTAATATCACTTTTTTCTCCAGCAGCTTTTAAGATTTTTCTCTTTATCATTAGTTTTTCACAAGTTAATCATGGTGTGTCTTGTGTAATTTTCCTTATGTATAGCCTGTTTGGGGTTTATTAAGATATATATTTTTTCATCATATTGGGAAATTTTTGTGACCATTATTTAATCAAATAATTTTCTGCCCCAATCTCTCTGATTTCTTTTTAAGTACTCTGATTACATGATATCATCCCACAGGTTACTGAGGCTATATTCTTTCCATGACCCACACTCCCAATATACACACACGCACACATTTTTTCTTTCTATGCTTCAGTTTGGATAGTTCTATTGTTATGTAGCACCTAATCTGTTAAGTCCAACCAGTGTGAATTTCTGCTTTAGATACTATATATTCCAACTCTAGAATTTTCACTTGATTTATTTCATAGCCTCCATTTATCTCCTCTTAATTATGTTTTCCTTTAAATTCTTAAATACATTTATAATAGCTGCTTTAAAGTTTGCTAATTTTATCATCCCTATTAGCTTTGGTCTACTTTCTATTGAATGCTTTTCCTGCTAATTATTCAGTTTTCTTATTAAAAAGACATCAGGTGAGACCGAGGGTAGAGGAGACGGTACTGAAAGTCTGAAGAGAGAACATATTAGATTGTTGTCTAAGAGAGTGAAACAACAAATAGACTAGGAGTAAATGAAATGATGTTATCCAGAAGAAACTGAGATTAAGAAAAAAACTATCTGTGGAAATCACAGTTTAAATACCTTCAAGGAGTTTCAATGAAATGTTTAGATTTTTTTTGAGGAGGAGGTTTTGAAATAACAGATAAAGCATCTGACTATTTTAAGTAATTTCTGTAATTATATAATTTTCAGTAAGAAACTGAAAAGAACTCAAAAGTAAATAGAAGAAAGTGTGATCACTGTACACAAATGGAATTGCCATTAGATATCTGCAGATATCTAGCCAAAGAGAATACAGGGGTTGCCTTTCTATCTATATTCTTCATGGTTAAGACTGAGTTTACTGAAACTATGTGGCCCAGACACTCAGACTAAGAACTCCAGTTTCACAAAAATGCTTCAGGGCCTTTAATGATTCCCTGACCCCTAATCAAACTTGCTAAAAGAGTATTACCTCTAGTCTTCCTTTCACAAATCCAGGAAGCAAATCATCATCAGTTTGGACTTTAGTTCAAAGTTGACTAGAAATTTCAAGAACTTTAGAAGGAAATAATTTGGAGAAGTACAACAAAAACAGTAACAAAAATGTGGTCCACCTGGCCTTTATCTTGAAGCAGAGTATTCTCTTGGCTCAAATTTCCTCCGTTCATGGACCAATCTGGTCTTACCCTCTCTCTGCACCCATCTCCCCACCCCAAGGCCATGTGATAAAAGAATTAACAGGAAAGACATACTGCAAATTATTCTTTCTTATAAATCCTCTCCCCAACAATCTGCATACAAAAAACATTAAATAATCTCTAAGCATAATAAGTAAGAAGTAGTTTAAACATCTCTGAAATCTGGGGGCTTGTTTTGCTCGGTATGAAGCCCTAACCTTTGTCACTGCAACAACATTCAGATGTGATTACGAGGAAAGTCCTTTGACAAAACTATAAAAATATAACCTCTCAAAGATTAAAACCATGCACGGCTGTTATACCAGTAATATTATAAAACACATAGCAACTTCATACCAGAATATTAGTGCTTAAGAACTTTTGTTACCTGAAAATGACACCTTTCAGAGCAAGGAGAAACATGTCCTAAACCCATCCCAGAGTTTTAATGGAGAATTTGAAATTTGAAATAACAGACACACAAGAAAGTGATATGTTAGAAAGAGCCATTCCTGTCATAATGTTCTAACTTATTTTACCAGATCTAAAGAAGTGAAGACAAATTCTGATATCCTATTAGCTCAGGAAAAATTGTATTTCCTACAAAAAGCAGGCCACAATTGAGGTCAGTAAAAAGTAAGTAAAAGCTGGAGGCCACCTGTGACCCAGGACCCAGATTTCCACTCTGATTATACCTGCGGCAGCATGATCATCATCCATTTAAACTCTGACAATGATAAAGGTAAAACTTGAGATTGGAGCTGCCCAACAGAAATATCATGCGAGCCACATATATAATTTAAAATTTTCCAGTAGCTACACTTTAAAAGTTTTTTAAAAAGGTAAACTTACCTTTAATAGTGTATTTTATTTAATATAATACATCCACAGTGTGATTTAAATATCAATGTAAAAATTATTAAAGAAATAGTATACTTTTTTAATACAAAGCCTTTGAAATCTGGAGTATATTTTATACTTAGAGCACATCTTGATTTGGACAAGCCACAATAGCCACATGTGGCTACCAAACTGACAGGCAGTTCTAGGGTATGTGGAGAACTTCACTGAAGAAACTATTCCCAGATACAAACTAAATTGTTAGGACACTGGATAAATTACCCTTATGAAAGCATTAACCAGTCTCATCAACTTCCTTCACGTGAGAGAGCATCTTTCTCTTCCAAAGACTTTTGTTTATCTTCACCAGTAAGTTAAAAAATGTGTAAATTCATTAAAAAAAATTAACCATTATCAGCTGAAAAATGTTTAGCTCATTAATAACAACAACAAAAGGATCACGGCTAAAACTCACTATAAAATAGAATCTGTGACAACAGAGGTGTATTTCAAGTAAAATTTTAATTTGTTGTTCAGTTATATGCTGAACTCTGCTTTAACTCTAATTTAGATTTCTACTAAAGGCACTAATTGTTAGAAAAGTAATCCTGTAAACTATCTGATTTTACTTGTTAAGAGAAATATGTAATGGAATTGTACTGTTTCTATGACACTGGGTCCCAAATTCTTGTCATAGACTTTTAGTAGAAATTCAAGATTTCAACTCATTCAGTTCAGAGATATGAAAAAATGTCTATTAATTAGAGCGTTATATTCGTTTTAAGAAACAGAGCTAAGGTCTTCTTGTTAGGTACTACTTTTAGAAATATTATGTGTATATATATATATGTATGTATGTATTTATGTATGTATAAATAAATACACACACACACACACACACAGAAGTAAAATTATATTTCAACTGTCTGAAATAGATACTATTATGTGGTTTGTTTTTCTATACTTATATTTACATATATGTAAATTGTGGGTACATATATTATCTATAGAAATTAAAATACGAAAAGAAATTAGTAATTATATAATTATGCTTTGCATCACTTGTCACACTAAGTGCCAATATGGGGAGTGGTGGTTAATTCATTTTTGTCACAGATTGTGATGTTTCAATGTAGTGAAGGCCATAGCTAACCATTTTCTATCCTCTAGCAATAAACATTAAAATAAAAACAGCTTCCAATATTACTGTTCCTTCCAATTCCCACTCAATTTATTGTAATTTCATCCTTTAAGACTAAAACTTTGTAAACTGCTGTAGCAAAACTATTCCCATTCCCAAACTCCTGAAGTTGGAAGCAGCAGAAAACAGAAGGTAGGCCCGTGTGTATAAAACTATTGTTAGGCAAAATCACCTGCATTAAAAAGCAGAATTAATTAATTAGCCAACCAAATAAATATTTACGTCTGGTGCTGGATTTATCAAAGATAAGCAATATCACCCTTACCTTAAAGAAGCTTACAGAATGGAGATGACAGGTAACAAATGGTTTCAAATCATGATGAAAAATTGAAAGTTTTGTTCTTAAAGGCAAAAACCTGTATAACTTTTCTAAACAAAATAATCATAACACAAACCTCTCACAACCCTTCAAACTATATAGAGATGGGATTCAGTTCAGCTCAATTAAGTAGAATTCTTTTTTTTCTTGTATCAGATGCCTACTTTTATTACACCTGCCCCCAATCCAGTACAAATAGCAAATGAATTTCTTCCTTTCTTCATTTTCATATTTTCTGTAAGATTCACAATTGTGAATTCACTAGCAACTTGACAGCTAGGTTGCTAAAGAGAACTAAAATTCCTCAGGGAAAGAAACTGTTAAGGGTATCTTAAACTAAAGCCCCCAATATACTATCCTGGTCTTGCACTCCTGCTTCTCCTGCTTTTTGAAAAGATTATACTTTAAATAAACTTCCTCAGGTATTTGCACACATTTCAGTCCTCCTGAAACACAGGACTTCAAATTTTATTATCTTGGGCAGAAGTAGTCTGATAATATCAACTCAGATTTGATCCTAAATCCCAGGGAGCTGTTGAGGACCTATGCAGCTACAGCTGTGAGTAGTTAAGCCATTTCCTTTTCAGTGAATAATTCTGAAATGGGTTTACTGCCTAGTATTAACTAAATGGGGAAGTAAAGAAAGAAGAAAAACTGTAAATCCATATGCTGCACTACAGGATACCCTGTCTCACCTACTTTTAAACCCCTCAGATTTGGTCATACAGTACTCTTAAAAAATTGTGTTATTTCTAAGAATGGCCAGGCAAAAGCACTCATGTCTCAAAGTAAAGGTTCTGGTGTGTGTGGGAGGGGTATGACACACTGTCACTCACTACATCCTCTACACATACACTCAGATTACCATCACTTCAGTTAGCTGTCTAAAGTTTTTCCTTAAAAAAAAAAAATAAATTTTTTTTAACCAAGAAATTTCTCCTCTATATATTCCTAAAAATAAAATTGCTGAGTCCAAATGAGAGATGGTCTCCCCTTCCTGAAATTTACCAATATAATGTTTAAAACATGACTGAGCTCTAAATGAGTAAAACTAAATACAGTCTTAAAATTGCCACACAATTCTCGACTTTGCCAATACTCCTCTGAATCATCAGGCTGACTTCTCTCCTCGGTTCTGTCAACATCTCGGTTTCCCTCCACCCCCTTCCACCTCCCTGACAGCATTACTTGTGCTAAGGAAGCTGATGATAAGAAATCTGACCCCACATCCTTTGAGAAGGCATTCATTCACTTCAGCTATTATGGAGCCAAGAATGGCTCAGGACTGATAAACAGGGAGGAAGATGGGATGGGGATTATAACTGACATTTATGCTGGAAGTTTATTATTACTCTCCTTTTACACAGGAGGAAGTTTAGAACAAATTAAAAGTGATACTGTCAGTAACTAGCAACGCTATGCACATTCAGCTTCCTTTAAAAATAAAAACGACTGCTTTCTGTGAATATAAAAATGATACATAGTATTACAAACGATTTTGACACAATACTGATTTACATTAATTAGAAAGTAAAAATTAACAAAATGATGGCTCTGTTAATATTTTTGGGAACAATCTTCCAGATCATTGTACATTGTTTTACATAAAATTTGTGTTATTTATGACTGTTTTATAACCTATTGATACTTTTATTTCTCAGTAATTATAGTGTATGGATTTCTTTTACTGTTAATACATATAGGACATATCACCATTTTAATAGTTGTTTATTATTTTGTTACATATAACACATATGTAATATTTAATCCTCAAAGCAACCCTTAAGATAGGTGGGTACCATTAGTCTTATTTTAGAGATTCAACCTATAAAAATCCTGCAACAAACTTTTATTTTATTTTTTTTTCGGTACACGGGCCTCTCACTGTTGTGGCCTCTCCTGTTGCGGAGCACAGGCTCCGGACGCGCAGCCTCAGCGGCCATGGCTCACGGGCCCAGCCGCTCCGTGGCATGTGGGATCTTCCCAGACCGGGGCACGAACCCGCGTCCCCTGCATCAGCAGGCGGACCCTCAACCACTGCGCCACCAGGGAAGCCCCTGCAACAAACATTTTAAACTAACATCTTGGATTGTTTGTTATATCCTAGGATAAATTCCTAGTGGGACAAAAGGTGATCACTTGAAGTTTTTCTGTTACATATTAACTACCTTCTAGAAAGGTTATGCTAATTTATGCCCACAATCACTTTTATCTACATATATTTTCAAAAGTATAATATGGAAATATATGATATTGAAAAAAATGTAGAATGCCTTCTAGAAATGTCCAAGAAAAACATGTCATAGGTCAAATCTCATGCCATTGTTCTGTCTATATATATTCTTTTGCTATCTTGGAACATGAAATTCAGGATCCTAAGTGTCTGCTATACACTTAATTACCAAATTAAAAATAATCTCTATTTCCTTGAAAAGCCTTTCTCCTTTATTCTTGCCCTTACTAGGAGATCATATAGGTTTTAAAAAAAAAAGGAAAACACCCAGAGTTTTTAGAGACCGCATGCAGTTCAGGAGTGAACTAAAGAACAAGAGTTAATGAGAAGCAAGACTGGAACTAGGGCAGATTCAGACAGAATAGCCTTCGCATTAGTAGCCCCGTTGGCCCCCCGAAGAGCCTCTCTGACATTAGAATGCTCGTTTCATCTTGTTACACTATTTGAACATGCTATTTAGAGATTCATTCAGGCAATAAATATCCCTGGAGGCAGAGAGAGAATGGGGATTAGGAACTTTTCTTTGGTGGGTGTTGAGGGAAGGTAGGAAAACCTGTAATATCTGGAATGTGGAAGGAGCACGGGTGGAAAGTTAAAAGGTGGGAGGCACCGTGATGTAGTAGGAAAAACATGGGCTTTCAAAATAGACTGGGTGATCATTTCACAATATATACAGATATCAAGTCATTATGTTATACACCTAAAATAAAACAGTATATGTCAGTTACACCTCAATTTAAAAAAGGGCTTAAACAATTTCAGGCAAACAGTAGGCAGATTATAACAGGATCATATCTATTCATTCTGTGAGAGGGACTTGGAAATAACTTATGAGCATTTAGGTTCCCATACAAAAACTCCCACACAAGTGATGCTTTGGAGATCTTGACCTCTTAAAGCCATACAGCAAAAGAGGAACTGGACTTTTTAAACTCTAGAACTACTTCATTCTGTGGTTTGAATAGTTTTTTCTTTCTTTTTTGGGGGGCTGTGGTTTGGGAAAGCAGAGGTAGCATACAGACACAGTTTTTAAAATGACTCACTACATTTCCTAGGTTGTAAGTATATATAATTGGATAGATAGATAAGATACTTGTGGCAGGCAGAATAATGACCCCCCAAAACGTGTATGTCCTAATCCCTATAACCTATGAATATATGTTAGGTAACACGGCAAAGATGAGTTAAGGTGGCAGATGGAAATAAATTTGCTAAACAGTTGCCTTTAAACTAAGGAGATTTCCCTGGCTTATCCCAGTGGGCCCAATGTAATCATAAGGGTCCTTGAAAGTGGAAGAGAGTATCAGAAGAGGGAACTGAGAGATGGCAGCCTGGGAACTCAGCCTGACATTGGTGGCTCTGAAGATAAAGGGAGATGGGGATGAGCCAGGGAAATCAAGTAGCCATTAAAGATGGAAAACGTAAGGAAATGGATTCTCCCCTGGAGCCTCCAGAAGAGAATGTGCCTTACTGACACTTGATCTTTGCCCACTGAGATCAGTGTCAGACTTCTCATCTACAGAGCTGTAAGGTAATAAATCTGTGTTGTTTTAAGCCATTAAAAAAAAAGGGGGGAGGCTTCAAAGTATAATTATACTTAGTTAAAACTTCCAATTGGGCTTCCCTGGTGGCGCAGTGGTTGAGAGTCCGCCTGCCGATGCAGGGGACACGGGTTCGTGCCCCGGTCCGGGAAGATCCCACATGCCGCGGAGCGGCTGGGCCCGTGAGCTGTGGCCGCTGAGCCTGCGCGTCCGGAGCCTGTGCTCCGCAACGGGAGAGGCCACAACAGTGAGAGGCCCGAAAAAAACTTCCAACTAATTGATAAGATGATTTTCTTATTTTTTCATATTCTTAGTTTCCTCATGTGTAAAATAGTGCTCATCATAGAACCTCTCTAATGAAGTTGATATAAAAATTAAAAAAAAAAAAGGAATTGACAGACTGGAGTGCACATCTGCACGTCTATTCTCATCCTATGTGTGACCTCTGCGAAGTTATTCTCACTTTATTTCTGGAGCTTCAGCTTTCTCATCTGTAAAAGGACAGGGACTAGACCACTATATCTAACATATTCTTTAGCTCAAACATTCTGATCAGACTTTATTGTACAAATAAACTCTAGAAGTCATTAAAACAGCTACAATTTATCCAACAATTTCTAACATTTAAAACATAAAATTATTGACCCATATGATCCACATCATTACAATCAGCATTAGAAGATAACTTTAGGGCCTGATTAAAGCATTAAAATATTTCATGGAAAAATGGGCAAATCTGATATGTCGACTTTGTCTAAACTGGTTTAGCTCTAGACTGGGTTTAACGTATGAAATCATTACATATACTATCAATATCTAAAATGAGCAGGGGCAAATGAGTATTATTTTTCAATCTTAATTTATTTCAAAGGTTAATTAAAGTAAAACCAGTGCTGGATCTAATTTTTATATCTACATAATATTAAGTTGTTAAAAAATATCTTAAAAAATAAGCAGTTAATATCCAGTCAAAACAAATAATTTCAAGATCAATGTTAATGCCATACTTCTAAATTCTCTGTTAACATATTATAATTATGAACTCTGTCATAATCTGTTTCTTTTGCTTACTAAACTTCCCATTAATTGCAAAGACATTAAAATAAATATGTTACTAATGTCCTATGCTTTTCCTCAACTGCTTAAACTGCTGTTTTGAACCCCAGTGACCTTTGTGGGTATTAATAATAAATGTACTGACAGTTTAAATCACTGATCTAGTAACAAAATACCCAAGGGTACTTATATATATTTGTAAACCGAGATAGGACAATTAAGAGTAAATACAGTGAGATTATTAATAATTTCAACTATTTTAAGGACCATTTTACATGTAAATTAATTTATATTGTATTAAATTATATAAAAAAACTAAATAGATACAAGTTATTCTACATAGCTTCTGTAAATATATGCTGAAATAACTGTGTTGGAAGATCAGTACATTAGCCAGGGTTCTAGCAGGGATTTTAAGGATAAATCAGTTTAAGAAACATTTCCAGAAGAGTGGGAAAGGTTAAGAGTACCCACCAGGGATGCTGAGGGACCCAAAATCTAGAAACTACAGGAAGCTATTACTGCTTAGCAGCTTGAAGGAGTAAGGGGGAGGAGATAGTTCTATCAAAACCTAAATAAAGCTGAAGCTGCTGGGAAGGTAGGGTGGCTGCTCAAAGTACAGGAAATCTAGTCACAAAGTGACACAGCCAGTGCTGGAACCGTAGCGCTACACAGGATGGGAGAGGAAAGACATATCCTGACTTCTTTCTCCTCCCATCATCTAATCTCCTCTTGATGCTTTTCATTGAACTCAATGGAATGGAAGTCAGGGCTACACAGTCCATAGGGGTCACCTCGCCCTCCCTTTCATGTAGAGATATACACATGCAGCACTGATAAAGGCAAGAGTAGATCTGGGGAGTGGGAGGAAAACAGTCAGAAAAACGGCTATTTCTTAATACTGTTTGATAAGAATCACTTTAGTATCCTTCTGGAGAATATCCCTAACCCTCTTCATCATCCAAATACATTACTGCAAAGGCTTTGGTATATTCTATCCACAATACCATTGATGATCAGTTTGGTAAAGTCTGACAAAGCTTACCGATAGAAAGCCTGGAGGTTAGTTACTACATGCAGGTTAATTGCCAACAAATAAAAAAATTGGTCTCATGTTACCTATCCAAATCAGTAGATAGCTAGATAAGCTGTTTAGATGGATCTAACTAGTTTGTTTTCATAACAGTTTTGTCATTGTGGTCTGGGTTTGTTTACAAGCCAAGCTGTTCCTTTAATTCTGTTCTTCCCCTGTGCTTTTGGTTTCATACCTAAGAATCCATTGCCAAATCCAAAGTCATTAAGATTTATCACCAAGTTTTTGTCTAAGAGTTTTATGATTTTAGCTGTTATATTTAGATCATTGATAAATTTTAATTTTTGTATATGGTGTGAGGCAGGGGTCCAACTTCATTCTTTCCACGTGGATATCCAGTTGTGCCAGCTTGGAGAGTTTATTATTTCCCAACTGAACAGTCTTGGCCACTGTTGAAATTCAACTGGCCATATATTCATGGGTTTATTCCCAGACTCTCAATCCTATTCCATTAATCTACATACAGTCTATCTTTACGCTAGTACCACACTGTTTTGATTACTGCTTTGCAGTAGGTTTTGAAATCAGCAAAGTATAAGTCCTCTACCTGGTTCTTCTTTTACAATATCGTCTTGGCTCTTTGGGGCCCCTTGTGTTCCATATGAATCTGAGGATCAATCTTTTCATTTCTGCAAGAACACTGTTGGAATTTTGACAGGGATTACATTTAGCCTGTAGTGTGCTTTGGGTGGTACCTACATCTTAACCATATTAGGTCTTTCAATCCATGAACACAGGATATCTTTCCATTTATTTAGGTCTTCTTTAACTTCTCTCATGAATGTTTTATAGTTTTCAATGTACAAGTATTTCACCTCCTTGGGTAAATTTACTACTAAGTATTTTATTCTTTTGGATGTTATTATTAGTGAAATTGTTCTCTCAATTTCATTTTCTGATTGTTCACTGCTGGTATATGGAAACACAATCTAAAATAATTTGAGTGCTACCAAGGAAACAGAACGGCCAGACTGTGACTTAACATTTGACCAAGTACCACATTGCTTTTTTCTAGAACACTTGATGCAAAAGTGGTCGAGCAGCTAATTTTCAACAGAATTCTCTATAATGCTTCAACTTTCCCTTCATAATTTTCTTCATTAATTCATTTCTTCTTCTCTAACATAAATTTAAAAACTGATTGCTTCAATGCCCAATGATTCCATGAGGATGGCAGTTAGGATATGCTCAGTTCAACTGCCATATTAAAGTAGACTTTCATGTGAATTGCTGAGTAAATGAAATACGGAAAGTCTAATTTTTCACTTGATTCCATGGGATAAGCAAAGTAAAAAGCTCTAGCAAACTTCCTAATACATTTTCTTAATTCTTTTGCAACAAATAGTGATTTCAGAAATATTTACTAAAGGATGAGTAAAAAAATACTATCGGGGTAATTGTATATACAGCACAATGGAAAAGTGTGCCTCATATAATGATTATTTGGAAACAGGGATTAAAACTTCCTGTAGGAGCAGGGGGGATGGAAAGGGCATTTAATCCAAAACATGACACTGGATCCATCTGAGACACACTACAGTGTGTTTTCCTTGTTGCTTTACAAGTTTTCTAATAGCAGTACCTGAATATCACCATAGAAGTAGATCTGAATCCCAGCTCTGAAACTGAGGAGTTATATGGTTTTGTGAAATTACTTTAAGGCCTTTGAAGCCCGTCTTTTCATTGAAGGTCGCCTGAGAATTAAGTATGCACATATTTAAAGCACGCAGCACTAACCAGAGGTTTACTGTTAAACTGCACTTCCTTCACCCAACAAGTAAGCCAGAATACAAACCCAGGCCTACCTGAAGACAGTCTCCATGGCTACATTTGCCTCCTTCCTTCACCCAACAAGTAAGCCAGAATACAAACCCAGGCCTACCTGAAGACAGTCTCCATGGCTACATTTGCCTCCTTCCTTCACCCAACAAGTAAGCCAGAATACAAACCCAGGCCTACCTGAAGACAGTCTCCATGGCTACATTTGCCTCCTTCCTTCACCCAACAAGTAAGCCAGAATACAAACCCAGGCCTACCTGAAGACAGTCTCCATGGCTACATTTGCCTCCTTCCTTCACCCAACAAGTAAGCCAGAATACAAACCCAGGCCTACCTGAAGACAGTCTCCATGGCTACATTTGCCTCCTTCCTTCACCCAACAAGTAAGCCAGAATACAAACCCAGGCCTACCTGAAGACAGTCTCCATGGCTACATTTGCCTCCTTCCTTCACCCAACAAGTAAGCCAGAATACAAACCCAGGCCTACCTGAAGACAGTCTCCATGGCTACATTTGCCTCCTTCCTTCACCCAACAAGTAAGCCAGAATACAAACCCAGGCCTACCTGAAGACAGTCTCCATGGCTACATTTGCCTCCTTCCTTCACCCAACAAGTAAGCCAGAATACAAACCCAGGCCTACCTGAAGACAGTCTCCATGGCTACATTTGCCTCCTTCCTTCACCCAACAAGTAAGCCAGAATACAAACCCAGGCCTACCTGAAGACAGTCTCCATGGCTACATTTGCCTCCTTCCTTCACCCAACAAGTAAGCCAGAATACAAACCCAGGCCTACCTGAAGACAGTCTCCATGGCTACATTTGCCTCCTTCCTTCACCCAACAAGTAAGCCAGAATACAAACCCAGGCCTACCTGAAGACAGTCTCCATGGCTACATTTGCCTCCTTCCTTCACCCAACAAGTAAGCCAGAATACAAACCCAGGCCTACCTGAAGACAGTCTCCATGGCTACATTTGCCTCCTTCCTTCACCCAACAAGTAAGCCAGAATACAAACCCAGGCCTACCTGAAGACAGTCTCCATGGCTACATTTGCCTCCTTCCTTCACCCAACAAGTAAGCCAGAATACAAACCCAGGCCTACCTGAAGACAGTCTCCATGGCTACATTTGCCTCCTTCCTTCACCCAACAAGTAAGCCAGAATACAAACCCAGGCCTACCTGAAGACAGTCTCCATGGCTACATTTGCCTCCTTCCTTCACCCAACAAGTAAGCCAGAATACAAACCCAGGCCTACCTGAAGACAGTCTCCATGGCTACATTTGCCTCCTTCCTTCACCCAACAAGTAAGCCAGAATACAAACCCAGGCCTACCTGAAGACAGTCTCCATGGCTACATTTGCCTCCTTCCTTCACCCAACAAGTAAGCCAGAATACAAACCCAGGCCTACCTGAAGACAGTCTCCATGGCTACATTTGCCTCCTTCCTTCACCCAACAAGTAAGCCAGAATACAAACCCAGGCCTACCTGAAGACAGTCTCCATGGCTACATTTGCCTCCTTCCTTCACCCAACAAGTAAGCCAGAATACAAACCCAGGCCTACCTGAAGACAGTCTCCATGGCTACATTTGCCTCCTTCCTTCACCCAACAAGTAAGCCAGAATACAAACCCAGGCCTACCTGAAGACAGTCTCCATGGCTACATTTGCCTCCTTCCTTCACCCAACAAGTAAGCCAGAATACAAACCCAGGCCTACCTGAAGACAGTCTCCATGGCTACATTTGCCTCCTTCCTTCACCCAACAAGTAAGCCAGAATACAAACCCAGGCCTACCTGAAGACAGTCTCCATGGCTACATTTGCCTCCTTCCTTCACCCAACAAGTAAGCCAGAATACAAACCCAGGCCTACCTGAAGACAGTCTCCATGGCTACATTTGCCTCCTTCCTTCACCCAACAAGTAAGCCAGAATACAAACCCAGGCCTACCTGAAGACAGTCTCCATGGCTACATTTGCCTCCTTCCTTCACCCAACAAGTAAGCCAGAATACAAACCCAGGCCTACCTGAAGACAGTCTCCATGGCTACATTTGCCTCCTTCCTTCACCCAACAAGTAAGCCAGAATACAAACCCAGGCCTACCTGAAGACAGTCTCCATGGCTACATTTGCCTCCTTCCTTCACCCAACAAGTAAGCCAGAATACAAACCCAGGCCTACCTGAAGACAGTCTCCATGGCTACATTTGCCTCCTTCCTTCACCCAACAAGTAAGCCAGAATACAAACCCAGGCCTACCTGAAGACAGTCTCCATGGCTACATTTGCCTCCTTCCTTCACCCAACAAGTAAGCCAGAATACAAACCCAGGCCTACCTGAAGACAGTCTCCATGGCTACATTTGCCTCCTTCCTTCACCCAACAAGTAAGCCAGAATACAAACCCAGGCCTACCTGAAGACAGTCTCCATGGCTACATTTGCCTCCTTCCTTCACCCAACAAGTAAGCCAGAATACAAACCCAGGCCTACCTGAAGACAGTCTCCATGGCTACATTTGCCTCCTTCCTTCACCCAACAAGTAAGCCAGAATACAAACCCAGGCCTACCTGAAGACAGTCTCCATGGCTACATTTGCCTCCTTCCTTCACCCAACAAGTAAGCCAGAATACAAACCCAGGCCTACCTGAAGACAGTCTCCATGGCTACATTTGCCTCCTTCCTTCACCCAACAAGTAAGCCAGAATACAAACCCAGGCCTACCTGAAGACAGTCTCCATGGCTACATTTGCCTCCTTCCTTCACCCAACAAGTAAGCCAGAATACAAACCCAGGCCTACCTGAAGACAGTCTCCATGGCTACATTTGCCTCCTTCCTTCACCCAACAAGTAAGCCAGAATACAAACCCAGGCCTACCTGAAGACAGTCTCCATGGCTACATTTGCCTCCTTCCTTCACCCAACAAGTAAGCCAGAATACAAACCCAGGCCTACCTGAAGACAGTCTCCATGGCTACATTTACCTCATAGAATGCCTCTTAGCTTTTTTTGTTTGTTTTTTTGCGGTATGCGGGCCTCTCACTGCTGTGTCCTCTCCCATTGCAGAGCACAGGCTCCGGATGCGCAGGCTCAGCGGCCATGGCTCATGGGCCCAGCCGCTCCATGGCAATGTGGGATCTTCCCAGACCGGGGCACGAACCCGTGTCCCCTGCATCGGCAGGCGGACTCTCAACCACTGGGCCACCAGGGCAGCCCCATGCCTCTTAGTTTTAACACCCATATCTCACGGAATATACGTCTCTTAATCCAACATTTTCCAGCTGATGTTTATACAGGAAAAGTTCTCTACTTAAATTTCTCAAACGTAATATAACATTTTAAACGAAAGGATGTATGAGGCGAAAGTCTCATGTTACAGCCCAAATACAAGTGGTGGAAAGGGCAGATCATGTGTAGACATTATGAAAGCCCTCAGAGTGTCAACCAAGCAACTTTTCCTTAACAGCTACATTTGGAGGGAGGGAGACGCAAGAGGGAAGACATATGGGAACATATGTATATGTATAGCTGATTCACTTTGTTATAAAGCAGAAACTAACACACCATTGTAAAGCAATTATACCCCAATAAAGATGTTTAAAAAAAAAAAAAAAAAAAGCAAAATTTTAT
>NW_020173215.1:2290669-2296034 GCF_003031525.2 Neophocaena asiaeorientalis asiaeorientalis | reverse complement strand
AAAAAAAACAGCTACATTTGATTGTTAGGTCAGCAGGAAGCACGGTTTAAGCATTTTACATCCTAACATCATAATTTGCTAATTTAAAAACATTCCATTATATGGACTTAGCAGGTTTTAAGAAACTGGTTGGGCATTTTTGGGAAATGGGCTCCTGGTTAGCATTTTCAAGTCGGATACCTCATTTTCTAGGATGTTAAGTGTTAGGTAGGAAATGCCTGAATACTAAAAAGGTATTCTAATATCAACAAGGCATTTTTAGTTTAACTGCAAAAAAAGCTCACGTCATGTAATTTTTAAATCATCTTATCTCTTTAATTTTATTTTCTAAGAAAAGGGTTTGTTTTATTTATACTTCCCAGGGCTTTTTCCCTCAAGAGAAAATGGTATCCAACAGCATATAGTAGGTACTTAGTAAATAGGAACGACTTATATTTAACCTATTCTATTACATATATTTGTATTGTTATATATTTCTATGTCCAGTATCATACCTATAAGATGAATTTTTCCCATGTGTAGTCTGTTGATTTATCTTTTCAACTCCACTAACATATGGACTAACATATGGAGGTAGCCATGTTCTTAGTTAGTACTGTTATGTACATAATTTATTGAATGTCCTGTGGTAAAATTTGCTGTGACTATAAAAGGTGTTCAGCTTACCCTGTAGAGATTATAGAGATGATGATTATAGTAACAGTTAACATTTACTGAGTCATTATCTGTTAAATGCTGTTTTATAAACATCATTTTATACTGATAGGAGCAGCATAATCTAGAAGTATGTATTAACACTATCACAATTTTACATATGAGACGATATTGCCCAGGGACAAACAGTTACCAAATTGTTTGTTTCTTTCTGGGGAGTGAGTTGTTAAATACTTATCGGCATACCACTAGTGGAACTAGGCAAAGAATTATCAATAAATTGATTTTTTTTTCTTTTCTTAAAAAGTAAATCAATACCAATTGAGATTTCTATCATAAATAAATAAGTCAGGGCATTCTCTGCAACAGATTATAATATTTGCTTTGTATTTTTTTGCTACTTTATTTTTGTTCCGTCAACTTTGTCTTATTTAGGATTATAATTCTCCAGTATTCCAGGCAGTAATAAGTAGTATAGTTTAGTGGTGTGGATTAGACTATAAACTTCACCATCAGATAGTCTTGGTTCAAATCTCACCTCTAAACACTGGTTCGTAGTGATTGACAATTCCCATGGTAGACATACCCCAACATGGGTACTGACTGTTTAAAATCGATTTGTAACATTCGTGAAAAAATTTAAAGCAGCTCTTGCAAACTGGTAAGAGCCAGTTCTAGCACATCACTTGGTCCAACTCTAAATGCATCCAAATCAACACAAGGTATTACCTGAAATACAGTTTTAAGTAATGATTACTGTCTCGTGTAAATTTCTTTAAACCCCATGAAATATTCATGATTGTAGCATGTGGCGTCACTCACTCAAAGGCGAGAAATGAGATTTTATAAAGTTTCCCATAAGCAAAAGAACATGTTAAAGAGGGTAAAAAGACAAGTTACAGACTGAGAGAAAATATTTGCAAGGTACATATCCAACAAGCAACTTGTATTTAGAATACATAAAGAATTCTCAAAACACAACAGTCAAATAACAAAGAATCCAACTAGAAAATGGGGAAAAGATACGAACAGACATTTTACCACAGAGAAGATATTAAGGGCAAATAAGCACATAAAAAAAAAGTGGGCCACTAGGCAAGGACATCAGGAGGAACTAGAAAAGGCAAGGAAACAGATTCTCCCCTAAAGCCTCCAGAAAGGAATGCAGCCCTGCCATCGGCTTGATTTTAGCCAGTGAGATACATATTAAACTTCATACCATGTGACCCAGCAATTGCAAACTTGGGCACAAGGAAATGAAAACTTCTATTCACACAAAAATCTTTATACGGATGTTCATAGCAGCTTTATTCATAAGAGCCCAAATCTGGATATAACCTAAATGTCCTTGGACAGGTGAATGGCTAAACAAACTTGGATATATCCATATGGTGGAGTACTACTCAGCAACAAAAAAAGTTACAACCATTGATACATACAACTTGGATGGATCGCAAGAATATAATGCTTACTGGTAGAAGCCAATCTCGAAAGATTACATATTTGCTCTATGATTGTAGTTATATGACATTTTTGAAATGACAAAACTGTGGAGATGGACACAGACTTGTGGTTGCCAAGGGACAGAGATGAAGGGAAGAAAGGAATATTCAACAATTAAGGCGTATACAAGAGAATTCTTTGTGGTGATCCAAAATACAAGGCTGTATCTTGACTGTAGTAGTGATTACATTAATCTATAAATGGGATCAAACAGTGCTGAACTATACACACACAAATACACATGCAAATGCACAAATACAAATGAATGCATGTAAAAACTGGTGAAAACTAAATCAGGTCTGTCTAATGAACACTATTAAACTCACGACAATGTCCTGGTTTTAATATTGTTCTACAGTCATATGAAATGTCACATTTGGGGGGAGGTGGTGAAAGGTTCCTGGGATTCTATGTACTATTTATTACAGCTTTCTGTAAATCTACAATTATGCTAAAATAAAAAGTTAACAAATAAGAGGGAAGAGAAAAATGATCCGCTGGGTATAAAATTAAGATAATTAGAATAGATATTTAATACATAAAATCTCATCCTTTTATATTTCTGTGTTTATATGTTTTTTAATATGTTGTATAATGTACTTGTATATAAGTTATAAATAAATAAGCATATACCGGTGGTTCATGCTAAAAAGTAAAAAAGTTTACTTTTTAGAGACCAAAGCTCTGAAGTATTATTAGCATACCTTTCTTAAACAGTGAAAAACAAAATGTAATATAGTATTCTGACACATTATCTCCAGAATATTAACCATGCATTAAACAGTAAAAGTAAGAAATACAAAAAATAAATTTGAAAAAATGTTAAGTAGAAATAGAATAAGCACCAGCAATTCTGGCAACTAGTCATTTATGTTGCTTCTCTCTGGAAAAGACTTTAGCAATCCTAACACACTTTCAATCAGCTGTAAAAACCCTTTGTACTCTCATCTAATTTATGGATGTTATTGCTGTTATTACTGTTATTATTATTTACATATTCTTATTCATTCTTTTTAGACAATCTGTGACTCAGGATTAACCCTACCAACTGTTTTGGAGGTTATAAAAACAAATGAAACTAAAACTAAAACAATTTTTGCTCAGCGAGGTATCCTTCCTCTATTACACATACTTGAAGAACCCTGGAAATTAGTTGGTAAAGATTAGCAAATTCAAGCTCCATATGTTGGCAGACCATTTTGTTATCAAGCAAATAGTCTCTCTGTTCAATTAATAACTAGTGTTTTTATTGCCCTTCTAAAAACAGTACGAATTTATGGTTTTGGAGGGGAACCTGGCAAATGTAGACTGTTGTTTGATAGTAGCCGATCAACACTTAAGCCATAAAGATTCATCTCTGGATTTGTCATTTTTGAGGTACTGTCTTATAGAGTAAGTTTAGAATTATTCATGGAAATTTGTCTTAGGTGAACTTACAGCAAGTGATTAACTGGCTTATGAAATACATTAAACATTTAAAGTCACTCCCTCAAGTACAAAGATGTTCACACTACAGCTATCCTGGTATTTCCTGATTTGGTAAAGAAAATAGGCAAGGAAAGAGGAAATTTCAAATATATCTTTAATTTTTTTGGTTCTTTAATTCATGTTATTAAAGCTAACTCATTGTTCCTTCATTGTGAATTCTTAAAAATCTTCCTCTCAGGGGGCTTTGCTCTCTAAACTGTGCTTTTATTTTTTAAAGTTATTTATTTAGTTTTAAAGTTTTACTTTGAAGGTAGAGCATTCACTACAAAAAATATGAATCAAAATCATGGAATGAGAAACTCACGTGAGGACACTGGATCTTTATTATTACACCGAAACTCGAAGCCTGTGATTTATTTACTTTTTTAAAGTAACTGACACCTTGTCACAGCTACCTTGCCTTGGAGAGGTTAAAAAGTTGTCCAAGTTCCAGACAGCAAAAAGAGCAGCCTCTAAACTGCCAACATGCAACATGCTTGGACAAGCACTTTCTTTTTACAATGAAGTAACAGGCTTGCTTTTTCAGTGCAACCAAATTCAAACAACGAAAGCAGCCACTCCAAGCCATGAGCAGGGACAAACCGAGGGCCAAGCTTATGGTATACACAGGAGCACTCCCAACTGGGCAACCGTGGGCAAACACAAGCTTTCTCTTCAAAGAAATGTTTTAATATTACATATGCATCAGCCCCTGAGGTATCCACAGCTTTGTTAACAGTATGTTTTCAATACGCACTGAACAACAGCACGAATTGCTGTTCTGAACACAACATTCCTTTGGGCTTTCAGGATGATGTACAGGAAGAGTAGAGAAAATAAATGTTATTCCTCTCATAATTCTGAATACCATATGAAATGGTTATGGGAGAAAACAAATTAACACACGGAATGTGGACATTCCTTTGGAAGAGAATAACTGGTGCCAGTGTTTTACTTATTCACTTATTCAGGGTTGGTGTGTACTAAAGCCCTGTGAATTTAAGTTCATCTCTGAAATAACCACAACATGAATTGCTACATATCTCTCATTTCAAAATTTGGAAAAGAGAAAAATTAAAGTCTTGCTCCACATATCAATAATAATAATAATAAAGACAGAGATCTAAGGACAAAGAATTAACAAAAGTAGTTTTTAAGGAATCTGAAGATATTTTTCATTCCTTTAGAAGCATGCTAAATGTAAACATGTTAAAATACCTTTAAAAAATTTAGTCCAGAAGAAAACCAAAGCCTGGTTTAGGTAAATATTCCATACAAAATAAGGACCACATAAAGGTAGATGTTTTATACACTCTGCCATGAGGATTAGTGGATCTATAAGTAGACTTGCAGGAAAGTCACAGACAAAACATTAAAAATCTGGGTATACCATTGAAAAGATTCTATAATTTATTGTACCTAGTGCTTATAATATGATGAATTTAAAAATTTAATGGGGAAAAGCTAATATGACATTATCTATTTAGAGCTATATTTTAGTCTCTTATATTACCACTACAAGTCTTCTCATAAATTCAAAACAGGGCTTCCTTGGTGGCACAGTGGTTCAGAGTCCACCTGCTGATGCAGGGGACACGGGTTTGTGCCCCGGTCCGGGAGGATCCCACATGCCGCGGAGCGGCTGGGCCCGTGAGCCATGGCCACTGAGCCTGCGCGTCCAGAGCCTGTGCTCCGCGACGGGAGAGGCCGCAGCAGTGAGAGGCCCGCGTAACGCAAAAAA